>NW_028280957.1:1065000-1100000 GCF_059751285.1 Brachycentrus maculatus | reverse complement strand
GATAAAGCTTATAATAATTAGAGAAAAACATGGCACGATCAAGTATGCCAAATACTTGAAAGTGGTCAGGTTAGGAGTCATAACAATCGGCGGGTATGTATGAGGAGATGCATGAACGTGGAGGAGGCGAAGAATGTTTGCAAGGACAGAGTGGTGCGGCGCTCTATTCTCTCTGCCTACCCCTGCGGCGAAGCGGCGTGATGGTTAGTTAGTTAGTTAGTTTTATAATTAGAGTAATATATTGGAGAAAACCTAGATTTGTGAAGTATTTTCAGACACTCAAAATGTCCTGTTTTAAGGTGGGTACACTTGTTTTTTTTTTGCATTTTATTTTCAATTACCAAACCTGGAATTGGATTTTCCCTTCCATCATCCCCTCCCTAACCGCGCGCCATAAATTCCCGCTTCCCTCGCGCACACCTCCCTTATTTCATGTTTCGGGAGAGCTTATTGGATGTAACCTGAAAAATGTAACACGACATTCCTTCATTACGAGAGGGATGCAAATAAAACAAGATTTCTCTCCTTTACAACCCTTGTACCCAATTTTCTTTTAAATGAACCCAGGTTTTTTTTTCTCCAAAACTTCTGTACCTCTAATAAATTGATAAAATAATAATTAAATTCTATAATTAAAATGTAACTTTGTTTTAAAATCACTATAAATTTTTAATTATAATGTCTACCGGTTTCGAATCAAACCGCTTCGTTATCAATACTAATTTATACCGATTAGTATTAATCAGTCTTGATAACGATAAAATTCCGTAAATAAAATGTTACTTCGTTTTAAAATCATTATAAATATTTAATTATAACTTAATTATAATGTCTACCGGTTTCGAATCAAACCGCTTCGTTATTAATACTAATTTATACTGATTAGTATTAATCAGTCTTGATAAGGATAAAATTCCGTAAATAAAATGTTACTTTGTTTTAAAATCATTATAAATATTTAATTATATCTTAATTATAATGTCTACCGGTTTCGAATCAAACCGCTTCGTTATCAATACTGATTTATACTGATTAGTATTGATCAGTCTTGATAACGATAAAATTCCGTAATTGAAATGTAACATTGTTTTAAAATCACTATAAATATTTAATTATAACTTAATTATAATGTCTACCGGTTTCGAAGCAAACCGCTTCGTTATCAATACTGATTTATACTGATTAGTATTGATCAGTCTTAATAACGATAAAATTCCGTAAATGAAATGTTACTTTGTTTTAAAATCATTATGAATATTTAATTATAACTTAATTATAATGTCTACCGGTTTCGAATCAAACCGCTTCGTTATCAATACTGATTTATACTGATTAGTATTGTCCGCCTCCGTAGTGTAATGGTCAGCACGCTCGGCTACCGTTCTGGAGGTCCCGGGTTCGATTCCCAAGGGGGGTAAAATAAATATATGTGATTTTTTCACTGTCATATTTATTCAATATTACCCTGGACTGGTACCTGAAGCGGAGGGCTGATCACCTTTCCTTCATGTGTAAACCATCAAGATGACACTTCGTTTATATGACGCAGTGCCCTATGCACCATTGGGGTGCGGATAAGGGTTTTATTATTTATTATTATTAGTATTGATCAGTCTTGATAACGATAAGATTCCGTAATTAAAATGTAACTTTGTTTTAAAATCACCATAAATATTAATGTCTACCGGTTTCCAAGCTTCTTTATCAAAACCAGTAAACATTACAATTAAGTTATAATAAAATATATAAAGTGATTTTAAAACGAAGTTACATTTTAATTATAAAATGGAAAATCACAAAGTTAGTGCTTGAAATATAAATTATAATCAAATTCTAACTACAACATTTAAAGTGTGTCCAAATACTTGTTCAAATCTGGATTATATCTAACTATAGGAGTTATTTTTCATATTATCTTTTGACATCTCATTAAAGATGAAGAAGATGGAACTAATGTATGTATAGAACTTCCAAGAATTTGAGTAGTGTGGTTGTCAATAATGGGTAAAATTGGTGAATGTTACACGTGTGTAAAGTGATCACTTAAACCAGCATGACGGTCGTCAGCCCCGTAGATGCCTAGACCTACATATTCTTCTACATTTTTCTTGAGATGTTAAAAAATAATAGTATTGCTTTTATGAATATCATATTTAAAAATCATTTTTGTAGTACACCTACCCCAATCTACTCTAATCGATAAAAAAAAACCTGTATCGGAAATTAATATATAATAAAACAGCCGTAAATACATTTTCCAGGAAGCAAGATGATTTAGCGTACACGTAAAAGATGTAACCGATAGAAATACCCCTCCATTATGACCCACATTCGCGTCACGGCACACCGCGTGGATGTATCGCCGGGCGCTCTAAGCGATTGGTTATCGACAAGGGATTTTCACCCTTAATTTAACACGACACCTTTGCATGTTTGCCTTAGTAAATTTCACTAAACAATGTATCCAATTCTGATCATAGGAGAAGGTGGGGTTAGTTTGGAAAAGGGTCGAGACGGGTCAGTTTAGACACTTGGGGTGAGATGAGACGGATGGACATTTGAGGTAGGGTAGTGATTTTTCTCATTTTAATTCTCATATACACCTAATGATGCATAGGGCACTAAAAACTGAGGAAGATTGAAAAAACACATAAGTTAATAATTAGTATTGTAAGTTAAAAAAATAAACTCTTTCTTCTAATAATAAATGAATATTTTAAAATAATAATAATAAAACCCTTATCCGCACCCCAATGGTGCATAGGGCACTGCGTCATATAAACGAAGTGTTATCTTGATCGTTTTACACATGAAGGAAAGGTGATTAGCCCTCCGCTTCAGGTACCAGTCCAGGGTAATATTGAATAAATATTACAGTGAAAAAATCACTTATATTTATTTTACCCCCCTTGGGAATCGAACCCGGGACCTCTAGAACGGCAGCCGAGCGTGCTGACCATTACACTACGGAGGCGGACATGAATATTTTAATGTTTATTATTGAAATGCTTTGTTTTAGATCTCATGAAAACAATATGACGAGAATATTTTCACATTTAATATAAGAGATCGCATTTCGACTGCATTCAGTCTACATTCGTCCATCTTTTACCAACTCCATACTTTCATACAGAAGTGCTGGTACCAGAAATCCGTTGCATACTGCCAGTATCACTTTCGCTGCAAGGCTTTTATTTTATTTTTTTAAGGAATAACCCGCAAAGCCTCTATTTGAGTCTTGTCTGCAGGTAGGATAGTAAGGATAGGGAAGGTAAATGTGAAAAATACATCACAAACAACCAGACCAATTTTTTAAAAAATGTTTTACTAAAACAAATGTCACTGTTCTCTGTTCCTAGCATTCTCTCTATTCTCTTCACCATTATCAATTTTTCCATCCCTTAAAAACATGCTATCCATTTGGGTTTATACGAAATTATCTATCTGTTCCCCTTTTACATTTACACTCAGTTCATTGTCTCTCTCAAAAACATTGACATTTTGAAATCTCAACATAGATGAAGAAGAATATGGAAGTCTGGGCATTTCCAGGGCTTACGACCGTCATAGGTTTGGTTAAGTGATCACTTTGCACCCATGTTTTTAATATTTGCTAATTTTACCCGTGATTGACAACACACTTCTTTTATTTTTTTACAAAAATATTAATAATATTACTATCGTCCGCCTCCGTAGTGTAATGGTCAGCATGCTCGGCTACCGTTCTGGAGGTCCCGGGTTCAATTTCCAGGGGGGTTTAATAAATATAAGAGATTTTTTCACTCTAATATTTATTCAATATTACACTGGACTGGTACCTGAAGTGGAGGGCTGATCACCTTTCCTTCATGTGTAAACGATCGAGATAACACTGCGTTTATATGAAGCAGTGCCCTATGCACCATTGGGACGCGGTAAGGGTTTTATTATTTATTATATTATTATATAACCACTCACCGAGATTTTTATGTCTACCGGTTTCGAGACGTACTCGTCTCTTCGTCAGGACAATCACTACCATAGCATGCAAACAATACTACCCTTCACTACCATAGCACTATTTACACACTGACAAAATACATACACAACTAAACGAAATGTTTAACACATGCGATTTTTGGTCGACCCGATGACCAACATGCACTAAAGGTATCAGCACAAACATGCGTTACGAGCCGAGGTTTTAAACATGCACAACACAACACACTACTCAAATTCTTGGAACTTCTATATATATTGTTCAAATTCAAAACATATTGCTTGAATTAACTTGACTTCACTAGAGACGTGGCATGTGAGAAGCTTTTTATTAAGTAGAAACTCTTCCATTTGTATGTGAAGTCCGAATCCTGTATTATATTCACTAGAAAAACTATATTCACTATTAAAAGCTAGAAAATATCATTTTCATTTGTATTTAAGCTTTTAATTTGAATACTTAATTTATTTATAACATTTGAGAGTCAAAATGTATTTCTTATTGAGGATTATACAGCTTTTTGAACAAGTATTTGGACATACTCAAAATGTAGAGGATATTTGGTTCAGTCCGCCATATAGTATTTCTTTTATCGAAGGCTAAGATAATTCTAGATCGGCCGATAAAATAAATGGGACAAGACAAGATAAAACATGACCGTGTGAACCCAACACTCCCTGCGGCCTGAATACTGAATAACTTTCAGTTTCAGGAAAATAATCACTGAAAAAAAGACGATAGTATAGGGAGTCTTGCTTTGATTTTGTTCTCCATATTTATTATCAAAGCTTTGAACTAAACATTGAAAAGGGAACCGAGAATCTTATTAATTTTTTTATTTTTTATTTCATTTTATTCCAATACAATACTGTAATATAATTTTTTACAAAATTATATTATTTTCTAGAACGCCTCACTTAGCCCGTGAAGAGACGTTTATTTACATCATTTAAAAATGTATAAGAGAATATATATATATATATATATATATATATATATATATATATATATATATATATATATATATATATATATATATATATATATATATATATATATATATATATATATATATATATATATAAATATATATCAGTGTATCAGTGTATGTATCTAGACAATTGTTTGACAAACATTTTCTATTCAAGGTACACCTACCAAATAAAGAAATTTCAGAGGTGCATATATACCATATTATGAACATTTTTAAAAGTAGACTCAAAGTTAAATTTAGTTGGTTATTTAGCTCATCATTAGAAATAAGGTATCAAATTATGGTAGTGTGGGTTCGAACCGAAAAACTCTGACTTAAGAGTCCGCGACACTACCCACGGGACCACAACCCGACACTAGACCAAACTATTACAGGTCGAAAGCTTAGAAAATACACAAATTTCCTAGTTTTTTGTCAAAGGAATACCTCGTATAAAAAAAATCTCGCTAACGACCCAATTAAATTACAGTCAGTCACAAAGCACGCTTCGCTCGGTAATTTTGATGTCGAAACAAAATTATCAAACAATGTTTGTGTATCTAATTTCTTATATAATCAACATTTGAGCGATTCAATAATACCCCCCTGAGTCACACAGCGCTTAGGGGTGGTTTTCAGCGAATACTGAAAATAACACATTCATGAAAAATAACATCACGTTAGATGTATCTACTCGGGCAATATCGACCCGTCAAACCCAGTTGCTATTTTTCCAACACAAAATTTGAGTGGACAACGTTAATGGGCGATTGGATGAAGTAGTGGATTACTTTTTGGCATCTCAACATAGATGAAGAAGAAAATGGTAGTCTGGGTATTTACATACAAGGCATTACGATCCGTAAAATGGTGAATTCTTTTAATGATAGCGTGTACCATGCACCATTCTACTTATGGTTGATAACGACATGTCATTTTTTTGGGAATATATTATAAATAAATATATAAATATAAATATATTTATATATATATATATATATATATATATATATATATATATATATATATATATATATATATATATATATATATATATATATATATATATATATACATATACAGTATAATTTTTAATTTTCAGAATGTGGAATTTCCAGATACAACGAAATATCATTTAAAATCGCATTCCGAAAACATGCACAACTCAAAATTGTCGATTTTTGATTTATGACGTTCTTGAAAGGAGTAAGCGATATCTAATCATGCTAAACATGGAATATTGTCTAGCCTCACACTAGCCTGATGATGTCGGTTACGACGAAACCCGGTTGCTGGTTAAATTAAATTAATGTGGAAAAAACTATAAACTTAGTGTTATTTTATTCTACCTTCTACTATTTTTACTCTACAGAAAAAAAATATTTGAAGCACTAAAATTGTGAATTTCCATTTTATAATTAAAATATAACTTTGTTTTAAAATCACCAGAAATATTTTATTTTAACTTTATAATGATGTTTACCGGTTTCGAAGCTAACCGGTAGATATTATAATTAAGTTATAATAAAATATTTATAGTGATTTTAAAACCAAGTTACATCTCAATTACATATTATTTATTTTTTAACTCCTAACTATTCAATAAATCTTTTCTTTTCAAATCCATATAATATTTTTTTAATAAAAAAACGCTGTTTTTAGGAAAAAATGAGTTACGTAAAATTACCTACCTAGGCTTGGAGAAAATTAAGTTACGACTTATCGAATACTGTTCCTTTATAATATGTGGTAGGAAGATACAATGATTTGGATTTACTCGTAATATTTTCCTTCACAAAGGAAGTATCTTTATTGATTATAAAATTCTTTGTTACCTATGTTATTCTATAATGCGTCTTTGAATTCAATCATGCCGGCAGATATCGCGATCCTTTTTAAGTACATACTTGAGGAAGATCTCAGATTATTACGAGCTGGACAAAGGAAGCCATGCGAAATTCTCAGATCTTCCTTTATTTAAAAAGGAAATAATAAAAAAATAAAAATAAACTTTCCTTTGAGGATTTCCGACTTGGTGAATTTTTATCTTTGTTCAAAAGTGGTGTCTTTTACGAGAAAATTACTTCTCAGCGAATAAAAATTCCCAAGTAGGTAAATTTTTATAAAACACTTATCCGCACCCGACGGTGCATAGGGCACTGTATCATATAAACGCAGAATTCTCTTGATCATTAACACATGTCGCTCACTCCTTTCAAGAACGTCATAAATCAAAAATCGTTAATTTTCAGTTGTGCATGTTTCCGGAATGCTCAGAAAATGTACTATATCCCAGCAAAAGAAGCATATTTTAAACTTAAAATTTACCCTCTACAGGGCAGAAAGTGTTGCTATTTTGAAAAAAAGGTATTGTTCATTTTTTTTTAGTATACTTAATATTTTTAAAATGGAGAAAAAACCTTCAGGTTTTACCTTAAAAGATCTGTTGCATACTAAAAAGTTCAATAAGTGGCTTTTTATTTATTTTTAATACATTGTATTATATTTTGAAACTTTTAACACGTTCTCCTGAAAAATCAAGTTTTTTTAATTTATGACGTTCTTGAAAGGAGTGAGCGATGTGTTTTATGTTTCGGCATTCACTTTGTGGTAAGACATAAAGAAATTATAAAAGAAAAACACTCGTTTTTTACCACTTGAGTTTTATTAATTTTCTTGAATGTTTTTCGCAGATACTTTGTGGCACATTTTATAAACTTAATAAAATAAAAACAACTTTGTTTTAACCACTTTTTATTGGTACTCTTTATCCAACCGGTTTTTAAGTAAGTAAGTATGTCAATGTTTTAGAATTTAGTACATAAACCCTGATGATGACAAGGTTGTTGTCGAAACCGGTTGGGTAAAGTGTATCAATAAAAAGTGATTAAAATAAAGTTGTTTTATTTTATAAAGATTATTATTCTTTTATTTAACCGACTAATTTTGGAAGCTATGCTTCCATATTCAGGTCTAAGTATTACATATATTTAGACCTGTCTACCTATTTAGACTAGTCGTTAAAATAAAATATATATGACTCAAGTGGTAAAAAACAATGTGTTTTTCTTTTATAATAAAAATTATACATGGAAAACTTTCAAGGCGGTGCCTTAAATAGCTTTTTATTGGAAAAACATACACTTTTTACCCCAAAGTTTATAAGTAATCAGAATTTCCAAGAAAATGGTTTCTTGATTCATAATTCGCCAACATATCTTCGAAATTTCATGAGTATATATACTGCTTTACTAAACGCAAAGGAGTTCGCACAATTTAGTCAATTCGGGAAATGAGTAATTTAGCATTTAGCATTTAGAGGGTGCATTATTACTACTACTACTACAACAACCATTACGCAAATTCTCTACAGGGGTAGGCAGAGATGATTGTCATGATATAGCTTTCTTCTCGACCATACATTTTGTAGATATAAAGATCTTCTAGTACACAATTATGATACCCGATTTACCCACAACGAAGGGTTGATGGTACCAAGAATTAACAATTTTTTTTGACAATTACAGGAGTTATTTTCATATTATTTTTAACGTCTCATCAAAGATGAGGAAGAATATGGAAGTCTGGGCATTTACGGGGCTGACGACCGTCAACAATAGATGTCTAGTGAAGTTCTAGTGATTCAAGAACAAGGTTTCTAAATTGGTTCATATATATAGAACTTCCAAGAATTTGAGTAGTGTGGTTGTCAATAATGGGAAGAATTGGTGAATGTTACACGTGTGTAAAGTGATCACTTAAACCAGCCTATGACGGTCGTCAGCCCCGTAAATGCCCAGACCTCCATATTCTTCTTCATCTTTGATGAGATGTTGAAATTAATAGATATATACGATATTATTTTTTACATCTCATCAAAGATGAAGAAGAATATGGAAGTCTGGGCATTGACGGGGCTGACGACCGTCATAGGCTGGTTTAAATGATCACTATAGACATCTATTGGTGAGATGAAAATAAGCATTTTGTTGAGCAGAAACTCTTTTTATTAGTATGTGAGGTCCGAATCCTGGATTATAATCACACACATGAGAAACGTCAGAAAATATCATTTTCATTTTTATCATTTAAGCTTAAAGTTTGACCAGATAATTTATTTGCAACATTTTGAGTGTGTCCAAATACTTGTTCACAAATCTGGATTATCTCCAATTATAGGAGTATTATTTATATTATTTTTTGACATCTCATCAAAGAAAAGGAAGAATTTCGAAATCTAGGTAATAAGCCATTCAAAAGCATAGGTAATAAGCTCTATAAATACCCTGACTTCTACATTCTTCTTCGTCCCTGTTGACATATCAAAAAATAATATAATAATTAAAGATAATCCAGATTTGTGATAAAGTATTAGGACACAGTAAAAATGATGTAACACACTTTTTCTGCATTGACTTACAGTTTCAAGTCACCCTGTATCACCATAAACCTTTTTTGCGCTATATTTGGATACGAGACCAGCATAATTAGGTGCTCGTGTGGCGTAGTGATGTAATAGAGTCTGGGATATACCCCTAGCACCACAAATTGTAGAATTGTAGAGGAATGAATCGTAATGTGAAATGGAGAGCGGTTATTAGATTCCGCCTGCTTCTCAGTCGCTGTGGAAAATCGAATCAGTGACTGAATTCACCGTTCCAGTGTTAAATTAAGTGGAAATCCACCCTACTGAAGCGCTGAAAACTACCCCCGATGGCGAAACGGAAAAAAATCAATATGTACAATGCTTCTTATCTGTCAAAACGTGGGACACTTTCCACGGATGGTTGGAAGCATTTATGTAAAAAGGAATAATTTTATTTTTTAGCTAAAAATAATTAATAAATAAAAAATAACATTTTTTATTTGTTATTTATAGAAACAGATGGTGGAATTTCAAATTATGTTTTTGGGTTATATATCCAAAATTAAGCAGAAATTAAATATTGTTTTCGGCGCATTCTCCGAACCTAAGACTATATATATATATATATATATATATATATATATATATATATATATATATATATATATATATATATATATATATATATATATATATATATATATATATATATATATATATATATATATATATATATATATATATATATATATATATATATATATATATATATATATATATATATATATATATATATATATATATATATATATATATATATATATATATATATATATATATATATATATAAAAATATATATATATATATATATATATATATATATATATATATATATATATATATATATATATATATATATATATATATATATATATATATATATATATGTATATATATAAATATATGTATATATATATATATATATATATATATATATATATATATATATATATATATATATATATATATATATATATATATATATATATATATATATATATATATATATATATATATATATATATATATATATATATATATATATATATATATATATATATATATATATATATATATATATATATATATATATATATATATATATATATATATATATATATATATATGTATATATATAAATATATTTATGTATATATATATATATATATATATATATATATATATATATATATATATATATATATATATACATAAATATATTTATATATATTTATATATATATATTATATATATATATATATATATATATATATATATATATATATATATATATATATATATATATATATATATATATATATATATATATATATATAAATATATAAATATATATATATATATATATATATAAATATATGTATATATATATAAATATATATATATATATATATATATATATATATATATATATATATATATATATATATATATATATATATATATATATATATGTATATATATATATATATATATATATATATTTATCTATTTTTATTGATATATCAATATTGTCTCACCTTATATGATATGATGTTGATTGGTCCAATAGAGGAAGTAGATTCCAAAATCTGTAGAAAAAATCACCAAATTAATATTTATACACAACAGTCCCAAACAGCTCTTTGAATTGTCAACGCGTTGCTGTTTTTGGTTCGGTGTGAGCAAACGCAGCACCCATTTCGAAAGCAACATACGCACACTCAAATCATTGTTGAATAAATGGTGTTTAAAATGTATTGATGCAGTTTGAGTGTGTCCAAATACTTGTTCACAAAATCTGGATTCTCTCCAATTACAGGAGTTATTTTCATATTATTTTTTTACATCTCATCAAGGATGAAAAAAAATGTATATTGATGCAGTGGCGATACGTCGAGATATGTTTTTTTTTAAATTTATTAGTTGCCCTAGAAAATTTTCCTTGCGTATTATGTACAAAGATTTTTAGCATATTTAGTTTATATGTATTAAAAAAGAAAGTGGATGTGTTTAGTTTATAATAAATTCATAAAGTTCCTTAAAAACAATGCAAAAAATACAACAATACAATAGATACAATGGATTCAATATCTTATATATCAATCAAGATTCGCCACATAGCTCATTTATTTATTTATTTATACTTCATTTACAGAAAAGAAATAACTTTTTTATTTCTTTTATTTATTTGGGTCAACAACAGCAACATATCGCTCACTCCTTTCAAGAATGTCATAAATCAAAAAATTTGATTTTTCAGGAGAACGTTTTTAAAGTTTAAAAATATAATACAATGTTTTAAAAATAAATATCACGCCACTTATTGAACTTTTTACTGTTCAACAGATCTTTTTAGGTAAAACCTGAAGGTTTTATTCTCCATTTAAAAAATATTTAGTTTTAAAAAAAAAAAAATTAAACAATACCTTTTATTCAAAATGCAAAAACAGCACTTTCTGCCCTGTAGCGGGCAAATATTAAGTTAAAAATATGCCTCTTTTGCTGGGATATAGTACATTTTTTGAGCATCCCGAAAACATGCACAACTGAAAATTGACGATTTTTGATTTATGACGTTCTTGAAAGGAGTGAGCGATATGTAAAAAAAAAACAATTAAAAGATAAACATTGAACAAGCCACAGTTAACCACAGAAACATAAAGATTAGTACAAAATATTTAGTGTAGATCTAGCAAATGAAGGAATGTGTGTGTGTGTGTGTGTGTGTGTGTGTGTGATGTTGATTCTAGTAGGGACATACATACAATGCAGAGAAGCATAGTTTTTAAAGATCCTGAGAGGAAAATTTGCTCACCATTCGACTTTTCAACACAGATTTTCCGCTATTGAAAATGTCAACTTAGCCAAGTTGTACTTATTGCTTATATTATATATTAAACATGAGTTGTACTTATTGCTGAAAAGCAATATCTTTGAATCAACCGAAAACACACTAATGATATTGGTCAAAACGTTTGAAACCATATTTAGCTGTTTGCAATCAGAGGGTAGATGGTACTTGAACATTTAAAAAACATAAATTACAAATTGATGATAATAATAAGGAAGGCAAAGGAAGAAGGGAGTTTTGGGAAGGAGGTAGGGGGAAAAACTAAGGGAGGTGGTTTGATGGACAGTTTGGAATTTATTTATTTATCCGATTCGTCTTGTCATATTTTCTAAATAATAGACTAATAAATCCGATAGATTCTACGACCTATTGCCTAATCAATTTCCGTATATCATATATTATATCGCTCACTCCTTTCAACAACGTCATATTTCAAAAAACTTGAATTTTCAGGAGATCGTTTTTAAAGTTTAAAAATATAATAATATGTATTAAAAATATATATCAAGACACTTACAGAACTTTTTACTGTGCAACAGATCTTTTTAGGTAAAACATGTATGTTTATTTCTCTATTTGAAAAATATTTAGTATATTTAAAAAATAATTAAACAATACATTTTCTTCAAAATGCAGAAACAACACTTTCTGCCCTGTAGCGGGTAAATATTAAGTGAAAAATATGCCGCTTTTGCTGGGATATGGTACAGTTTTTTGGGCATTCCGAAAACATGCACAACTGAAAATTTTCGATTTTTGATAAATGACGTTGTTGAAAGGAGTGAACGATACATGTTTTCCGATTTTATTAATTTTAATAATAAATCAATTTTATGTATAAAAAAATTGGTGCACCTCTTTTAATTCTTAATTTAGCCGATAGCCGACCTTAAACAGAAAAAGTTTTTCAGAACACTGTACTAATTCATTACCAAATATGCCTTTATGTCTTCTATATACCACTGACACTTATGATTATATTAACAGGATTATTCTCAGTATGGCTCCCTTTTCCTGGTGATACTTAGAGGCGTGTAAAGTAAAGAGGATCATTATTTTTATCGCCTAACTTTATGTCTCGAAATGGCGTTTGTAAGTATAAAAGGACGCGCAGAGCTATATCAAGTACATGAGCTTAAATTCAACACAGTAGATGTACTTTTCATAACATTTACTTATTACAAAGTATTCTTCTTTTAACCCTTATCTGCACCCAATGGTGCATAGAGCACTGCGTCGTTTAGACCCAGTTTTATATTGATCGTTACTTACATGAAAGCAAGGGCCAGTAGTCCAGGGTCATATTAAATAAATATTATAGTGCTAATTCACTCGTATTTATTTACATCCCCTTCCTCCTGGGAGTGGAACCCGAGACCTCCAGTACGATAGCTGAACATGCAAACCATCACAGCATGGAGGCGGACAACTATATGCATTTGATATATGTATTATTTTACGAACCTACTGGGAAACGCTTGTACCCCCTTGGAATCACGTGTGATTTTGATGACCAATACAATACAGTGAGATAATTAGATTATTCGAATCGATCCAATTTTTGGGTTCTCGCTTATCGGATGGCCGCATTCAGTCGGCGCTTGACGGCGGGTTGGGAAAGTCGTGTCACCTATGATTCAGTTGATTGTGAGTTGATAATTACTGCGAGCTGCGTACTACGATTTCCATACAAATATGATCTGGGGTCTTGTGGTACCCGCTTTCATGATCAGTACGGAAAAGGTTAATAATGGTGATGTAATAAATAAGGGTAGCTTATCTTATTTCGCGGTTAGATATTCAAATATTTGGGTCGTTTAGAGCAAAATGCGGGTCCTTTTGTTCGCCTTTACGAGATACGATCCTGCAGGATGTAGCGGAAATATTCATTAACAAGACCTTCACGATAAGTGTCCGTTTATTCATAGCGAGTTATAGTTTAGGCACATTATTTGTGTTCTTGCTAAAGTTGAAACGACGCCTGGATGGAATAATTACGTACTATACGACCCAAAACGGAATTGGAATAAATAATACGAATTAACGATTATTGCTACACATAATTTCATAATATTCGCATGCGTAGTGATATGGTAAGCGTAATTCCCCAAGGTCCCAGGTTCAAATCTCTTGCAAGTGATTTTTATCTGCACCCAATAGTGCATAGGGCACTGCGTCATATAAACGCAGTGTTATCTTGATCGTTTACACATGAAGGAAAAGCGATCAGCCCTCCGCTTCAGTTACCAGTCCAGGGTAATATTGAATAAATATAACAGTTAAAAAAAATCACTTATATTTATTTTACCTACCTTGGGAATCGAACCCGGGACCTCCAGAGCGGTAGCCGAGCGTGCTGACCATTACACTACGGAGACGGAC
This sequence comes from Brachycentrus maculatus, assembly GCF_059751285.1. Taxonomy (NCBI): domain Eukaryota; kingdom Metazoa; phylum Arthropoda; class Insecta; order Trichoptera; family Brachycentridae; genus Brachycentrus; species Brachycentrus maculatus. The sequence continues at coordinate 1,085,388 of NW_028280957.1, read as the reverse complement.
AAATGTAAAAGTATTTTTTTTTACAAAGTGGCGTTTTTAAATATACGAGTGAGATATTTGGGTTTTTTATACGTCTTTTGGGGCTTTTTAACGCACGATCGCAATTGCAAAGGTCTTCGACCCCTGGCACACCATAAGGGAAATGACCTACTTAAAGTGTAACAGAGAACAGCTATTGATCTCAATTCGCATTGTGTCTTTCTACTGGGGTCTAGCGGCAAGCAAAAACGAATTGGCACGTCCCACTTCACACGGGGTTGACATCACCTTGATAGACTTCTGACTTTACCTTTCCACAATATTTTGGAGTGGTCCAAGTCCATGTTCACGAATCTCAATTATCTCCAAATAGTTATTTTTCATTTAAGGTATCAAAGTGTTAACAACATCTTGAGTGTGTCCAAACACTTGTTCACAAAATCTGGATTATCTCCAATACAGGAGTTATTTTCATATTCTTTTTTTGACATCTCATCAAAGTTGAAGAAGAATATGGAAGTCTGAGCATTTACGGGGCTGACGACCGTCACAGGCTGGTTTAAGTGATCACTTTACACGCGTGTAACATTCACCAATTCTACCCATTATTGACAACCACACTACTCAAATTCTTGGAAGTTTAGAAACGTATATGAACCAATTTAGAAACCTTGTTCTTGAATCACTAGAATTTCACTAGAGACATCTATTGGTGAGATGTAAAGAAGCTTTTTATTAAGCAGAAACTCTTATATTAGTATGTGAGGTCCGAATCCTGGATTATAATCACACACATGAGAAACGCCAGGAAATACCATTTTCATTTTTATTGTTTAAGCTTATAATTTGACCGGACAATTTATTTACAACATTTTGAGTGTGTTCAAATACTTGTTCACAAAATCTGGATTATATCCAATTACAGTAGTGTGGTTGTCAATAATGGGTAGAATTAAAGAATGTTACACGTGTGTAAAGTGATCACTTAAACCAGCCTATGACGGTCGTCAGACGCGTAAATGCCCAGACTTCCATATTCTTCTTCATCTTTGATGAGATGTCAAAAAAAATTATATAACTGATTTTTCAGTATAATATTTATTCAATATTACTCTGGAATGGTACTTGAAACGAACAAGATAACACTGCTTTTATATGATATAGTGCCCTATGCACCATCGGGTGTGAAAAAGGGCTTTAAAAATGTATTTTATTGTTAAAAAAAAAACAATTTGTGACAGTGTAAGAATGCCATTTTTGAAAAAAACCGAGTCACAAAATTGTTAAATGTATACGGGTTTGAAAATGTATGATGAAATGCCTAAATGTATGAAAAATGAAAAGAGTCTGAAAGAATTTAAAAATTAATGTTTTGTTTACTGTATGAAAATGTAAATATATATGCCGTTTACGTATTAATTTTAAATCAAACACAGATTTTTTGAGTCTACTTAGTTGTATTTTACTAACAAAAACACATAAAAAATTATATTGTGACGATTGTTTCGCCTTGTTAGGGCATTATCAAACGAATGTGAAGATCAAATGGACTACGGTCCTTATGTAGCTATACAATTCTAAGTGACAGTTTTAACACGTGCAGCAATAATTTACGGGAGACAACAGTAGCTAATGGGGGATGTAGGTATGTACCCTTATATTTATTTTCTGGGAAAGGAAGAATTTATTGACATGGCCATATTTTAAATTTAAATTTAGATTTAAAATTAATAACATAAATTAAAATGGAGTTCTACAAATTAAACGCCAAATCAATAAATATATATGCTGTTAATTAAGTGTAAAAAATAGTTTGTATTAAAGGTAATATAAGCAAATTAAAGAAATATTTTTTTTTTAAATTACAGCCCAAACGTTAAATCCAGTATTCATTAAACTCATTTCAATATTTCTAAAGCGAATTTCTAAAGTAATATGTTAATATTTCTAACTGCTTTCATTTCAACTCGCAACTTAATTTAAATAATTATTTTTAAGAGAGAATTGTTAATTTTTAAACGTGATTTTTTATAATTCTAACGGTTATCAATATTTAAATTTCCAAGCCGCGGGCGGTATTCAAATTGGAAAATTCTCCATCCCCTTTCTGTAAAGAAAACATGATTCAAATAAATTATGGCGAATTTGAATTAATTAGAATTTATGTGTAATTGAAAAAGATGGAAAAACTCAGCGGATAATTTGGCACACAAAATTTCAGAAATCTGAAATCCAGATGTGTTTGAAGTATTTAACTAACGTCTTGCAGAATATTTCTTCTCTCATTGGTCACTTTCTCCTGTAAATAACTACGATATATGTACATACGTTCTTCTCCTTCTTCTTCTTCTAACCCTTCTTCGCACCTCCATACTGCATAGGGCACTGCATCGTATAGAAGCAGTGTTATCTTGATCGTTAAATACACGAAGGAAAGGTGATCAGCCTTCCGCTTCAGGTGCCAGTCCAGGGTCATATTAAATAAATATCATACTGAAAAATCACCAATATTTATTTTGACCCTCTAGGGAATCGAACCCGGGACCTCCAGCACGGTAGCCTAGCGCGCTAACCACTACACTATGGAGGCGGACATACGTTCAGTTAATAAATAAAAAAAAATGCTTTTTTTTCTTCTTTTCATTCATTTTTGCAAGATTACTGAAAGGGCTTTGAAATGCCCCATGGTTTTGTTATATTTTTTTGAAAAGTTAAAAAGCAAACGCTTTAAAACGACATTCATTTGAATCGTTTGTTCAATTAATAAAATATTTTACTATTGAATCGATCATCTTATGGATAATGGATTTAATTCAAATTTTAGCTGGGGGGCTAACTAGGGAGATAATGTTTGATCAAAGTTTCAACTTGGGTGAGTTGAGTTTTTAGTTCAGCCCTTAAATTATTTAAGGTTTAAAAGGAGAACCAAATTTTCCAATCAAACAAACTTGGCTCAATTTTAAAAGTTTACCCTTGATGACTTCAATGACAAATTCAACTATGTATTAATTTTTTTAATTAATAATAGTTCTTATAATATATATATATATATATATATATATATATATATATATATATATATATATATATATATATATATATATATATATATATATATATATATATATATATATATATATATATATATATATATATATATATATATATATATATATATACTTATTTTTAAAACTTATTTATCTACTTATAACCCTTATCCGCACCCAATGGTGCATAGGGCACATCGAATTGACACAGTGTTATCTTAATCATTACTTACATGAAGGCGAGGTGATCACTCTTGCACTTCAAGAACTAGTCCACGGAAATATTAATTTAAAAAATTAAATAAATATTTAAAACTACACAAAGGAAAATTGTTCATAATTAGCAATCACATACAAAATGGCCGAATGATGTGATATATTTCAAATCTGTAACACATTATCCGTTTATGAATAGTACTTTAACATTTTGATTCTTTTTTTAATGACTTTATGGATGTTGTGCAGCTTTATTGAATAACAATCAATATTCTTTTGACCAAAAGAGGTGTGTAAGATTTTAATGTTAAGTTGTAATGTATGCTTTACTGGGAGGTACTTTGACTGGGACTGATTAATACTCCGTAGCGTAATGGTCAGCACGCTTGGCTACCGTACTGGAGGTCCCGGGTTCGATTCCCAGGGAGGGTCGAATAAATATAAGTGATTTTTTCACTGTAATATTTATTCAATATTACCCTGGACTGGTACCTGAAGCGGAGGGCTGATCACCTTTCCTTCATGTGTTAATGATCAAGATAACACTGCGTTTATATGATGCAGTGCCCTATGCACCGTTGGGGTGCGGATAAGGGTTTGAATGAATGAATGATTAATACTAAAAAACTATCTACTAAATAATAAGCTTATAAGCAGTATCTACTAAGCTTCTTTCCCTAACCGTCAAAATATTTTGAATATTGTAAAGTACATAGTGTTTTAGTATTAATCAGTCTTTATAAAGAAGCGGTTAGCTTCGAAACCGGTAGACATTATAATTAAGTTATAATAAAATTATTATAGTGATTTTAAAACAAAGTTACATTTTAATTATAAAAATATAATACATTACATTTGGATCCATATGGACCCGGTGGGCATTGGACGGGTTTCCATGGCCTAGTTAGTTAAAATTTTCAAGAAATTCGATCATTTTCTTTATTTTAAGATAAAAACTACCCGATAAATGGGCACATTCCTCTATACATATACAAATACATACATTCCAACCTGAAATGTCGAGGTTCACCATTGGCAGTTGCTCCATGTCTAACCCCTTATAATAAGATTTTATAAATGAGCATATACCTTTGTGAATAATGCATTTTCCAAGGACGTGTCCAGAATATTCTAGAACCCGACGAGGGAAAACGAAGCAATTAAGGAAGAAACACATGAGATGGCGTAAATATAGCTACGTGCAACGTTAATGGGGTCCTTGGGGTGCACCGTGAAGGTCGTTGCACCCAGAAGCCACATCTTTCCCATTCAATTCATTAAACTCCATGGGTGAGATGAAAAAATAATATACGTCACTCTATTTTTAAATTTACAATTAATACATTGTTAAGTCAAACATACATTTTTTGGGTCTACTTAATTGTGTTTTATTAAACTATATAAAAAGTATATTATTTCGAGAAAAAAAAAATACTTTGTGTTCCGATCCACTCACATTTTTACTAACCGACTAGTTTCGGCAACAACCTGTTGCCCTCTTCAGGGTTTATTTATTACTTAGTAAAATAAAAGTGATGTTTTAATATTATTACCCAAAGCGTAAGATCACCTTGTCTTTATGTTATCAAAATTCAACATAAATCAGCATCGATGTGATAAAGTGCCCTATGCACAATTTTGTGCGGATTAGGGCTGAAAGAAGAAAAAGAAGAAAGCGCACAGTAAATTTGCGCCCTTTTTTATAAAAAATTTGCGCTCTTGTGTGTCTCACAAATCGCTCACTCCTTTCAAGAACGTCATAAATCAGAAAACTTGATTTTACAGGAGAACGTTTTTAAAGTTTAAAAATATAATACAACGTATTAAAAACAAACATCGAACCACTTATTGAACTTTTTACTGTGCAACAGATCTTTTAATTAAAACCTGAATGTTTTTTCTCGATTTGAAAAATATTTATTATTTTAAATAAATAATTAAACAATACCTTTTCTTCAAAATGCAAAAACAACACTTTCTGCCCTGTAGCGGGTAGATATTAAGTTAAAAATATGCCGCTTTGCTGGGATATAGAACATTTTTCTGGGCATTCCGAAAACATGCACAACTGAAAATTTACGATTTTTTATTTATGACGTTCTTGAAAGGAGTGAGCGAAATGTTAAAATTTACGCGGTAAAGTGCATACGCCTAGAGGTAGCCATTGTGTGCTTTTTACTGAAATTGTTGGTATTATACGGAATTTTTACATTCACAAACCCTTTTGATGTGTATTATTTATTTTTCATATTTTTCGGTCCGAGACAACACGTTTCGCTCGCGGGTTCTGCCAGAATAACAAAGTTTTCACGGGCGTAATGAGAAATCAAATAATATACCGTGCTTAAAAGTTTCATAATTTACATACAAGAAAAAGCTTCTACGTAATGTAATTTCAAACTTTTACACGGCTTTAGTTCGCGAAAGCTCTGAAATCACTAAAGTTTTAAGCTCCTGTAACGTACAAAAACAGGACATATTATATCCTATTTTGATTAACATTTTTAAAACTAATTTTTTTATTCCTCCTTTTTATAGATCCTCGGATTTTGGTAATCCAGATATTTGTGACGTATTGTACTAAAGTTTTTCATATAAATTTTTTTCTTCCCTTATTGACTTATATGGTAGTATTTTCTTTCACCCACTATATCAGCACTTTATGACTTCTTCTTCTTCATCTTCTCCATCTAAACCTCTAATCTCTTTGTCCCGTTATGTATTTCTTTAAGTAAGCAGGGGTTAAATCCTGCTGAAATATCCCATTACCATTTGACCTTTGTTTTTGTATCTCTGGTAGTATCTTTTCCTGTAGAATTGGGTGATACTTCTCGCTTTTCGTCATCTCAGTCACTGAAAGAAGCAGCCCTGGTCCATAATACGAGGAACACCCCCATTTTTTTAAGGATATTTTTAAAGTTTTGTTTCAACTAATCTGTTCGATACTGTATATATATATATTGTATATATATATATATATATATATATATATATATATATATATATATATATATATATATATATATATATATATATATATATATATATATATATATATATATATATATATATATATATATATATATATATATATTTATATATATATATATATATATATATATATATATATATTTATATATATATATATATATATATATATATTTATATATATATATATATATATATATATATATATATATATATATATATATATATATATATATATATATATATATATATATATATATATATATATATATATATATATATATATATATATATATATATATATATATATATATATATATATATATATATATATATATATATATATATATATTTATATATATATATATATATATATATATATAAATATATATATATATATATATATATATATGTATATATATATATATATATATATATATATATATATATATATATATAAATATATATAAATATATATATATATATATATATATATATATATATATATAAATAATAAAAAAAAAATTATTTATTTATTTATACATATGTATATATATTCATTCATTTAACCCTTATCCGCACCCCAATGGTGCATTGGGCACTGCATCAGATAAACGCAGTGTTATCTTGATCGTTAACACATGAAGGAAAGGTGATCAGCCCTCCGCTTCAGGTACCAGTCCAGGGTAATATTGAATAAATATTATAGTGAAAAAATCACTTGTATTTATTTGACCCTCCCTGGGAATCGAACCCGGGACCTCCAGCACGGTAGCCGAGCGTGCTGACCATTACACTATGAAGGCGGAAATATAAACATATATAAAATCATACATACAAATGTACATATGTATATACATGTATATATATATATATATATATATATATATATATATATATATATATATATATATATATATATTTATATATATATATATATATATATATACATATATAAAATCACAATTTTCTCAAATTTATTACACAATGTCTTTTATATCCCAAGTCATCGCTTCTTATACGAGTGTATGTAGTATGTATATATGACCTTAGAATATGTATTGAAGCTTTATGTATCTGACCTTATACGACGGCGGACTCGACAATGTCGTGAGAAGCAATTACTTCCACCCTTTGTTCGATTTTGTTACGAGACATGAAAGAGAGCTATAAATATTTCAATACAATGTGATATTTTGTCATCTGAAACGTTAATAGGTCGCACACTAGCCAAGCAAGGAAAAGGATTAAATCTCATGATTCATTGTGTGTACTTTTAAAGGTACATTTTGTAAACTCAACATAGATGAAGAAGAAAGGAAGTCTCGGTATTTACAGGGCTTATGTCATAGGTTGGTTAAGTGATCACTTAACACACATGCAGCAGTCACCATTCTACGGCTGTCCAAACATATAACACAGTAAGGGACATTTTTTGCATTACTTTTTTTTTGCATTTTTGGACTAAGTAGAATCTACTTAGTCCAAAACTGCAAAAAAACGTACTACAAAAAAATGTCCCTCACTGTGTTTTGAGTATGGACAGCCGTCTACCCATTATCGATTTATCGAACTATCTAGGAGTTTAAAGGTCAAATTATAAGCTGCATAAGAATTTGACAATTATGTTTTCAAATGTTTCCCAGTATCTTAAAGTCATCCGGGGTTCGTATCTTGCATACATTCAAATAAAATAAGTCTCTGCTAAATAAAAAGCGTTCTCAATCCAACATAGATAGCGGAATGGCAATCCTAGATACATATCGCTCACTCCTTTCAACAATGTCATGTATCAAAAATCGTCAATTATCAATTGTGCATGTTTTCGGAATGTCCAGAAAATGTACTATATCCCAGAAAAAGTGACATATTTTTAACTTAATATTTACCTGCTACAGGGCAGTAAATGTTGTTCCTTTATTTTGAAGAATATGTATTGTTTAATTATTTTTTTAAAAATACTAAATATTTTTCAAATGGAGAAAAAACCTTCAGGTCTTACCTTAAAAGATTTGCTGCACAGTAAAAGGTTCTAGAAGTGGCTTGATATTTATTTTTTATACATTTAATTATATTCTTAATCATTAAAAACGACCTCCTAAAAAGTTTTTTGATATATGACGTTGTTGAAAGGACTGAGCGATATATGATAAATGTCAACACATAGTTCATATCAGTTCACAATTCCCATCTTGGTTTTGATTGAGAAAAGCTTTTATTTGTAGCTGTTATGAAAGCATATGTACTATGTCATTAATTTTTTATCAATATATCCAATCTAATTGGTTTACAATACACAATGGAGTAATTGTTCCGATCCTAAAGTATGGAAGTGAAGCATGGATTTGCAACAACAAAAAAAGGATTTAAGTAGACAAAATGCGATCCCTCAGAAGAATGTGTAGATATTCCAATAGTGAAATGAGGAAAGAATTCAAGGCTGAGATAACCATTAACAATGAAATTAAGAATGGTGTGTTGAAATGGTTTGGACATATGGAACGAATAATTTAAGAAAAACTGTAAGAAAGACTGAGGTAAACTTGACATGATCAGGTATGTCAAATGCTCAATAGCGGCCATGTCAGGAGTCGAAATTATCGATGGGTAGGTATGTAAAAGTATGAGAAGATGCATGAATATAAAAGAGACAAAGAATATTTGCAAATAGTGGTATGGCGTTCAATTCTTTTAAGCGATACGATGGTTAGTTAGCTAGTTATAAATAGGTTTATTATCAATTGTTTAAATTGGCCTTTCTTTCACCGCACCCTGTATATATCAAAATGCAATATATATTAAAAAAATTTCAGGGTAGGGCTGTATAAGGTAGCAGGCGATAAACGGTTAACGTCCGTTGGTCTATTTTAGATTAAAATCGACCTCAAGGGACGCTTTGTAAACATTGTAAGGGAAATATACTCGATCGTGTGCTGGGAAGATAAAAAAATGCTCATTTTTAGAAGCAATAAATGGAATGTTCCCAAAGGAGGGACAGTTGAACATAGAATGTACATAGGATGATGAATTACACATAATTATACTCAATTATATATATATGTATATATATATATATATTTATATATAGTAATAAATAATAAATAAAACCCTTACTGCACCCCGATGGTGCATAGGGCACTGCTTCATATAAAGGCTGTGTTATCTCGATCATTTATACATGAAGGAAAGGTGATCAGCCCTCCACTTCAGGTACCAGTCCAGTGTAATATTGAATATATATTAGAGTGAAAAAATTACTTATATTTATTTAACTTCCCTGGGAATCGAACCCGGGACCTCCAGAACAGTAGCCGAGCATACTGACCATTACACTACGGAGGCGGACAATATATAAATATATATATATATATATATATATATATATATATATATATATATATATATATATATATATATATATATATATATATATATATATATATATATATATGTATATACATATGTATATATATATATATACATATATATATATATACATATATATATATATATATATATATATATATATATATATATATATATATATATATATATATATATATATATATATATATATATATATATATATATATATATATATATATATATATTGTGTAAGGCGAAAATGATGAGTTGAAATATGCAGTGTCGAAAAAATTTACAATGCTTAAGGAAACATTTGTTTTTATATTTTTTTTGTTTTTGGAGAGAACTACGTTCTTAATTTTAAGATTGTTAGGAATTTTTACAAAATTAATTAAAATTGTGAAATCATTGTTACCATTTTAAATAAATAATAAATAAATTCATCACCATTTTTCCCATTACTAAAGTCCAGCCTCTTAACCCCCCCCCCCACCCCCCTCTATTTATTACCCTACCAACTATATATTATTATTTATATTTACCTGAATTTTATTATTGTTGCTTAAAATATCGTTCCTCTATTGAAAAATTTAATTATTTTTCGAAATAAAAACATACTTTTGAGGTAAGGGTAAGGAGTAATATTCGTGCTTTTTTTAAAAAAAACATTAAAATTTTATGTTTTTTTTTCTTGAAGTAGTAGTTTTTTTCTTGAATTTAATAGTACATAAACCTTGATGATGACAAGGTTCTTGTCGAAACCGGTTGGACAAAGTGTATCAGTAAAAAGTGGTTAAAACAAATTTGTTTAATATTATAAAGTTTAATTCAAATTCTTTAACAAATGAAGGTGTACAAAAGTGTGGCTCCCCGTGCATCCGGACGCTTACTGAACTCTTTGTTTGCGAAAAAGGCCTTAATGAAATTATTATGACCTTTTCTCCGACTTCATTTGTTGCGAGATATGTATGTGATCTTTTCAGGATTTTCAGGATTTTCATATGTCAAAAACACGAATTTTATTAACGGTTGGATTTAAAACTTTGTTCAAAAAACATCAAACGTATTTTCCATTAAATGTGACAGCAAACGTAATCTACAAATTGAATTTTGTCTGTCAAATAAAAATGATAAAAGCCATTCCCATACATTTGCGAAAAATAGGTCTCGTGGCGTGTCTAAATTAATTTTTAACATGAATATAAAGCAATAAAAAATATAAATGTATGTACTCGCACATATTTTGATGTTTCAAAAGTAAAGATGTGTTTATAGCTACCTTAACACACGAAGGACGGGAAAGGTATTTCTACCCGTTCGGTCGATTGATGCTTAAGGACGGGACTCATTTCGAAGTCAGAAAAAACGAATTAAATATTTAATCTTTTTATATTACTGTTATTTTTTAATCTCTTAATTAAATGTACGTGATTATTTAAAAAAAAAAAAAAACATCGTCAGCGGTCCGCAGGAAAATCACCCGTCCTTAATATTTAATAAAATGAGATCTCTCTCAAAAAAACCCAATACTCTTAAAGTTCGACCACAATTTTTCCATCTATATAATATCGTTGAGTTCGATCATTATACCTAAGAGTTGTGAATAAAAAAAACTGTTCAAAAAAAAAGTTGCACAAAAATTTATAAAAATGTTTTCAGGCGTCTCCCAGTATGTAACATACTCCAGTTAAGATCTTACATACTTTGAAATAAAAGGGTCTGTCATGTACACTGTGTCATTAGCTTGATAAATTAAGTTAAATCAATATACTTATCTAGGAATTCCAGAAATGTGAGTAGTGTGGTTGTCAATCATAGGTAGAATTGGTGAATGTTACACTTGTGCAAAGTGATCACTTAAGCCAGCTTATTTTAATTTTTTAAATCTATTTCTTCAATCAGCTTATATTACACTAATAAAAGCTATTATTTACACTTAATTAACGTCATATATTTACATCTTTTTATAGTAAACAAAACTTTTATTTTTAAATTCTTTCAGACTCTTTTCATTCTTCATACATTCAGGCATCTCATCATACATTTTCAAACCCTTATACATTAAACAATTTTGTAACTCGTTTTTTTCAACAATGGCAGTTTTATTCTATCATTATTTCTAGTATATGTGCATGAAAATTTTTGTTTTGAACACTATTTGACCTTAAAATATTTGGGTAATTTATTTATTGTTTCGGCATTAACTTTGCGGTAAGACATGTTACAATGATTAAAGAAAACACTTCGTTTTTTACCACTTGAGTTTTATTATAGACTACATGTTTCAGAAGTTAAACTTCCATCATTCAGGTCTGTATAATATACATACATCTGTTATTATACAGACCTGAACGATGGAAGCTTAACTTCTGAAACATGTAGTCTATAATAAAACTCAAGTGGTAAAAAACGAAGTGTTTTCTTTAATCATTTGGGTAATTTATTGTTTAAAAGTTTATGTATAAAGATCTTCTTCTTCTTCAAAACCTTATCCGTACCCCAACGGTGCAAAGGGCACTGCATATAAACGCGGTGTTATCTTGATCGTTAGCACAAGAAGGAAAGGTGATTAGCCCTCCGCTTCAGGTACCAGTCCAGGGTGATATTGAATAAATATTAGAGTGAAAAAATCACTTATATTGATTTGACCCCCCCTGAGGATTGAACCCGGGACCTACAGAATGGTAGCCGAGCTTGCTGACCATTACACTATGGAAGCGGACAAAATTTAATTATAGTATCTTTTTTACAGATAACCACGAACTTATGACAGTCGTAAGCCCCGTAAATGCCCAGACTTCCACATTGTTTTTCATCTTTGTAGAGATGTCAAAAAATAACGTAATTTCCTTTTAAAAACATGGCGTCACAGCGGAGGCGTCATAAATATTGGATTCAAAAATCGCTATTCGCTTTTAGCGGATGCGAGGGCCTCTGCTGAATAAATCTGGGCGTCATTACCCGCACTCACACCTCGTCATCCCTCACTCATAACTTATTTACGCTAAATATTCTCGAGTCTGTCTTATTTTCAGTGTTTGCCTTGCTGCTTGACGCCAGCTCATGAAATATTACTGAAAGCGGATGGATTCAGCCGGTCGCCACTGGCGTGCGTGTTTATGGCAAAATTGGTTTCGTTAGATTATGCTAAATGCATCGAAAGAAGTGTAGCAATATTAATAAATCAATATTATAATAGTAATAATAATAAAACCCTAATCCGCACCCCAAAGGTGCATAGGGCACTGAATCATATAAACGCAGTGTTATCTTGATCGTTGACAAACGAAAGGAAGGTGATCAGTCCTCCACTGATCACATTTCTTTCATATTATCATATTGAATAAATATTTGAGTGAAAAAAATCACCTTTATTTATTTGATCCCCTCCTGGGATTCGAACCCGTGACCTCCGGAACAGTAGCCGAGCGTGCTGACCATTACACTTAGGAGTCTGATATATGTATATATATATGTATATATATATATATATATATATATATATATATTATATATATATATATATATATATATATATATATATATATATATATATATATATATATATATATATATTTATATATATATATATATATATATATATATATATATATATATATATATATATATATATATATATATATATATATATATATATATATATATATATATATATATATATATATATATATATATATATATATATATATATATATATATATATATATATATATATATATATATACATATAAATATATGTATAAATAAATTGATATGATGTCAAAGATTTTACTCTTCTTGGCATCTATTACATAAGGTTTCGACACGTGATGCCGTTTTTTCGTCTCGAAACCGTACCTGAATTATGGACATAATGAGCTTTTCTTGACCAGTCATTGTTTTTGTGTGAAAATTTTCATTTTTTTTTTAAATTTGTGGCAGGAGCATCCTGCTGAAATATTCCATTACCATTTGACATTCGTTTATTTATCTCTGGTAGTATCTTTTCCAGTAGAATTGGGTGATACTTCTCGCTATTCATCATCTCAGTCACTGAAAGAAGCAGCCCTGGTCCATAATACGAGGAACAAATATTTTTTTAGAGGGTTATGAAAATTTGAAAAATAGTTTTGTTTCAATTAATCTGTTAGATACTGTATGTATTATTATCATCGTCAAAATTTACCTTTAAAAAATAAGTTAAAAACATATCTGTGTATATCGAATAAATACAATTTTTATGTACCCTAAATATTTCATATTTGCTTTTAAATATTATAATGCAAATATTGGATATTCGGAATACAAGAAAACCATATCCAGATATGCCTTTATATTTTTTTTAAAGGAAAAGTTTGAAGATGATAATACTATTATATAACGTCTGAGACATTACTATTTATCATTAAAATCCTAGAATCACCCTGGGAATCGAACCTGGAACCTCTAACATGATAGCTAAACATGCTGACAATTACACCACGGAGGCAGATAAAATGTGGTATTATTATATGATAATACCACATTATATGGCGCCTAATGGTAAAACCCCTTCAATGTGTGTGTACCTACAAGTAATGCACCTTCTATAATTACTTTTAAGAAATGTCTGAGACATTACTATCTATCACTAGATTCCTGTCCATCAAACCTCCTCCCTTAGTTTTTCCCTCTACCTCCTTCCCTAAACTCCCTTTTTCCTTTCCCCTCCCTATTATGATCTTTTGTAAATTATGTTTTTTTTTTATGTTTATTTATAATTTATGTTTTTTTAATGTTCAAGTACTATCTACCCTCTGATTGCAAACAGCTATATATGGTATCAAACGTTTTGATCAATATCACTAGTCTGTTTTTGGTTGGTTGTGAGATATAGCCCGCCAATGTACTTATTTATTTTCTGTACATGAAGCTTAAATAAATGAATAATATTTTTTTTAATTACGAAATTAAATAAAATTTATATACGTGTGAATACATCTAAAAGTATTCTTTAGACGACTTATATCGCTCACTCCTTTCAAGAACGTCCTAAATCAAAAAACTTGATTTTTCAGGAGAATGTTTTTAAAGTTTAAAAATATAATACAATGTATTAAAAATAAATATCAAGCCCCTTATTGAACTTTTTACTGTACAACAGATTTGTTTAGGTAAAACCTGAAGGTTTTTTCTCCATTTGAAAAATATTTAGTATATTTAAAAAAATAATTAAACAATACCTTTTCTTAAAAATGCAAAAAAAAACACTTTCTGCCCTGTAGCGGGTAAATATAAAGTTAAAAATACGCCTCTTTTGCTGGGATATAGTACATTTTCTAGGCATTCCGAAAACATGCACAACTGAAAATTGACGATTTTTGATTTATGACGTTCTTGAAAGGAGTGAGCGATATGTGACTTCAAAGCGTTTCCTGAAATGCTGATTACTATTTACTGAGATTTCTCTCATTACCTTTGTATCTGGAATCTACATATAGCTCTGCGAGTCTACTCTTAAACATGACTTTAGTCAAGCGTCAAGTATGTTTTTTTATTTATTTTTTTATTATTTTTATTTCGGTTGACAACAGCAACAATTAAAAGATATATCGCTCACTCCTTTCAAGAACGTCATAAATCAAAAATCGACAATTTTCAGTTGTGCAGTATGTTTTCAGAATGCCTAGAAAATGTACTTTATTACAGCAAAAGCGGCATATTTTTAGCTTAATATTTACCCGCTACAGGGCAGAAAGTGTTGTTTTTGCATTTTGAAGAATAGGTATTGTTTAAGTATTTTTTTAAATATACTAAATATTTTTCAAATGGAGAAAAAACATTCAAGTTTTACCTAAAAAGATCTGTTGCACAGTAAAAAGTTCAATAAGTGCTTGATAATTATTTTTGATACATTGTATTATATTGTAAAACTTTAAAAACGTTCTACTGAAAAATCAAGTTTTTTGATTTATGACGTTCTTGAAAGGAGTGAGCGATGTATTAAAAAAGCCAATTATAGTTAACCACAGAAACATAAAGATTAGTACCAAATATTTAGTGTAGATCTAGCATATGAAGGAATGTGTGTGTGGGTGTGTGTGTGTGTGTGTGATGTTGATTCTAGTAGGGACATACATACAATGCAGAGAAACATAGTTTTTAAAGATCCTGAGAGGACAATATGCTCACCATTCGACTTATCATCACAGATTTTCCGCAATTGAAAATGTCAACTTGGCTAAAACATGAATTGTACTCACTAGCCATTGGTTATGTTGGTCCCGATATGTGTATTTACTTATCTTCAACTTCTTATACAATTCATTGTGTTTCGGTATTCATTTTATGGTAAGATATACCTAAGATTTAAATATTTGAAGGAATAATGGGTAAATGATCAAGAGTTAATTCTATGAAAATTGTAATATTTTATTTTCTTTGTAATATTGTATTCATCAACACATATATAAATATATATAACGTGGGTGAAAGCAGAGTGAACGCTGTTGAAATGCGCTCCCTCAGACGAATGTGTGGAAAATCATTGTATGACATAATTAAAAACGACGATATAAGAAAGGAATGTAAGGCTGAACGAGGAATAATTGAAAAGATTAGGAAGAGTTCTTTGCGGTGGTATGGACATGTGGAGCGAATGGATAGTGAGAGAATGACTAAGAGAATATATGTGGCGAATGTGAGAGGGAAAACAGAACGTGGACGACCGAAAAAGACTTGGCACGATCGGATCAATCAGAACCTAAAATCTGGCGGTGTCAAAAGTCTGCGTAATCGGAGGGCGTGTATGACTAGATGTATGGATGTGAAGGAGGCGAGGAGTGTATGTCAGGACAGAAGAGTGTGGCGTTCCATCCTCTCTGCCTACCCCTGCGGAGAAATGGCGTGATGGTAGTAGTAGTAGTAGTAGTATAACGTGGTAATATTTTCCTTCGTAAATTGGGTGTAAATATTATGTAAAGTGGGTGTATAATAATAAAATAAACATTGTGTTGCTTTGTAATTAAAGTTTATAATTAAGGTTTATTCTTAATTTATCTTTATAATATTTTTCTATCTATCTATCTGATTCTGACAGTTCAGAATATTATATTTTTTCTATCTGATGTCTTTTGTTTTATTCAGCGCGTCGCATACCTACGACATCTGGTGGTAGATCTATTTTATGTAGGTACTATATGTAAGTACTTAATAAAATGTAATGGTAGGTAGGTACCTAGGTATTTTATTACATATATATACATAAGCAATATACGTGGTCTTAATTAAAAAAAATAATTTTTAAACAAGAAAAACATATCTATTTTGTCAACAATATACGACCCCTAGATAAAAACAGGAAATAACACTATATCATCCCTGTTATCCCGCGTATTCGAGGGTCCAATTAAATGTTTGTTTTACACAAATTCCAGTGTTTTCTTAGGACAGCCCGTTATTTTTAACGCGAGGTCGTTAAAAACAATATTTATTCGCGAAGCATATGTATTTGAAACGCCCTGGAAGGCTTTGTGCCGTGCAAAGGGTGGACGTCGAGGGGGTAGTGTGTAAATAATATTCTTACGGAAATTACAGCGTGGGCAACACCTATGTTCGTTAAATAATGGCACACACGGTGTAGCAAAAAAAAAGATAAAGTGAAATTTAGCTATATTCCAATACATAAAAAAATAATAGTGGACTGTACAGTTATTGTTTTAATATATACATATCACTCACTCCTTTCAACAACGTCATATATTTAAAAAAAGATTTTTATGGAGATCATTTTTAAAAACAAAGAAACTAATAAAATGTATTAAAAACAAATATCAAGCCACTTTTAGAACTTTTTACTGTGCAACAAATCTATTAAGGAAAAACCTGAAGGTTTTTCTTCATTTGAAAAATATTTAGGATATTTAGAAATAATAATAAAACAATACCTTTTCTCGAAATGCAAGAACAACACTTTCTCCCCTGTAGCGGATAAATGTTATGTTTAAAATAATCCGCTTTTGCTGGGATATAGTACGTTTTCTGAGCATTTTGAAAACATGCACAACTGAAAATTGTCGATTTTTGATATAAGACGTTGTTGAAAGTAGTGAGCGATATGTGTATATATATTTATATACATATATATATATATATATATATATATATATATATATATATATATATATATATATATATATATATATATATATATATATATATATATATATATATATATATATATATATATATATATATATATATATATATATATATATATATATACATATATACATATATATATATGTATATATATATATATATATATATATATATATATATATATATATATATATATATATATATATATATATATACATATATACAATTTTTTTTGTCCAATATTAATTCATTTGACCAGGGACTGGGTTTCGTTATCGACATCATCAGTCTGGTGGGAGGGAGGCTGGACAAAATTCTAAATTATTTACACAACAAGGCAGGGGTTGAATATCACGAATTCACATTTATTTT
This sequence comes from Brachycentrus maculatus, assembly GCF_059751285.1. Taxonomy (NCBI): domain Eukaryota; kingdom Metazoa; phylum Arthropoda; class Insecta; order Trichoptera; family Brachycentridae; genus Brachycentrus; species Brachycentrus maculatus. Next base: position 1,067,281 of record NW_028280957.1, on the reverse strand, counting down.
TTGAGAAAATTAATTTAAATTTAATGAATTCGAATCCACAACGTCAGTTCACCAGTGAAACGTCTACCTTACTGCGTCACTAAGCGAAATTCGAATCAAAATTGTGTACACAGACATTTCAAATGGCGTCATTTCGCTTTGGAAAATTTGTGCGTAAAATCTAATTTTCGAAACGGTATTTGGATTATTTGCGAGAAATATCCAACATGGGTGGATTAAATCATGTTCTCGAATTATACTTGCAAATGCTTGAAATATCCCTACAAGCTGGAATTCGAGTGGGCCGCCACACACTTGAGTATGAATTGAGATTATGAAGGAGTAAAGATTTTAAATGTCGTCCCGAGGAAAAAACATTTTTTCTCCTTTTGACTATATTTCGACACGCTAAAAACAATTTTTAAAATGTTATTTTAAACAATAATTTTACGTATAAATCAAATATGACTTAGTTTTAAAATCACTATAAATATTCGTCCACCTCCGTAGTGTAATGGTCAGCACGCTCGGCTACCGTTCTGGAGGTCCCGGGTTCGATTCCCAAGGGTGGTAAAATAAATATAAGTGATTTTTTCACTGTAATATTTGGACTGGTACCTGAAGCGGAGGGCTGATCACCTTTCCTTCATGTGTAAACGATCAAGATAACACTGCGTTAATATGACACAGTGCCCTATGCACCATTGGGGTGCGGATAAGGGTTTTATTATATTATTATTATTATAAATATTCAAATGAAATAATTGAAAAATTTATATAATTGTTATTTTATTAAATAAATTATCCATAAAGTTATTAAAAATCTACACAAAGTATAAAATAGCCATTCGTAGATGTATAAAAGAAGTGGGTAGATTTGAAATAAATAAATGAGTGTCATATATCGCTCACTCCTTTCAAGAACGTCATAAATCAAAAAACTTGATTTTTCAGGAGAACGTTTTTAAAGTTTGAAAATATAATACAACGTTTTAAAAATAAATATTAAGCCACTTATTGAACTTTTTACTGTGCAACAGATCTTTTAAGGTAAAACCTGGAGGTTTTTTTCTCCATTCGAAAAATATTTAGTATTTTTTTAAAAAATAATTAAACAGCACCTTTTTTTCAAAATGCAAAAACAATACTTTCTGTCCGGTAGCGGGTAAATATTAAGCTAAAAATATGCCTATTTTGCTGGAATATAGTACATTTTCTGGGCATTCCGAAAATATGCACAACTGAAAATTGATGGTTTTTGATTTGTGATGTTCTTGAAAGGAGTGAGCGATATGTATATGTTGTAATTTGACATACCTCGAACTGATTTTGATAACAAAAGCATTTTTGATGTTTATTTGTGAGAGCATTGTTTGAATGTTAAGGAGAGTGTTATATTACCATACCACAAATTTAACAATGCTTTTAATATTATTTATTGATTCGGCATTAACTTTGTGGAATGACATGATTATTTTATTAAAATTAAACACATGAATATACAACTTTATCGAGTTTTATTTTTATTTATGTTTTAATTTTGTCCGCCTCCGTAGTGTAATGGTCAGCACGCTCGGATACCGTTCTGGAGGTCCCGGGTTCGATTCCCAAGGGGGGTAAAATAAATATAAGTGATTTTTTCACTGTAATATTTATTCAATATTACCCTGGACTGGTACCTGAAGCGGAAGGCTGATCACCTTTCCTTCGTGTGTAAACGATCAAGATAACACTGCGTTTATATGACGCAGTGCCCTATGCACCATTGGGTGCGGATAAGGGTTTATTATTATATATTTTTTTTTAATTTGTACCAGAAGATGAAAACATCTGTCGTTTTCGAAACTAGTCGTAAATAAAAACAGAACTCGATAAAGTGGTATATTCAACTGTTTAATTTTAATAAAACGCTTTTAATAAACTAAACATATATCTGTAGCTAGAAATACGGAATACGCAACCAAATTTGTGACCTAATTAGCTTTGAATGATCGAACGACTCTTTGCAAAGATGTCGTGACTTAATTCGGTTTTCGGATATACATAGTAACGAGATAAGAAAAGATAAGTCTGGAGAAAAAAATGATTCGATGCTTTGTATTTGAGATGGGTTTGATCCTAAAGGGAGGTGGGGAAATTCCCCCATCGCCTAGCTTTTACGTACAGTACAGTGATTGATGGGAAAGGTGAATCATTTATTTACTAAAGTCGCAGGGGCTTTATGATTCGATTTTTCCCAAATACGAAATTGATTGCTGTTTCACGGCTAAAATATATTCCCATGTCAGGAGTGAACGGGGCG
>NW_028280957.1:915000-1062500 GCF_059751285.1 Brachycentrus maculatus | reverse complement strand
ATATCTTCTAATTTAACCAAATTAACAACTTTTAATTGTTCATCTGCATTTTCATTCGATTTTAATACTGGATTCCTGCTTAGACAATCTACTTCTAAATTCTTCTTTCCTGGAGTATATTTTATTTTATCTTTCGTAGAAGTTTTTTCTACTTTATTTTTATTTTCATTTTTCAAGCACTGTTTCTGTGTTATTTGTATGTCTTCATTTTTATTCTGATCTTTTAAAATATCTTCTAATTTAACCAAATTTACAACTTTTAATTGTTCATTTGCATTTTCCTTCGATTCTAATACTGGATTCCTGCTCACACAATCTGCTTCGAAATTCTTCTTTTCTGGAGTATATTTTATTTTATATTTTGTAGAAATTTTTTTCACATGATTTTTATTTTTAATTTTATCACTAGTTCTTAAATTTCCACGTCTTCTTTGACTATCTTCTAATCGTTTTCTTTGATCATCTTCTAATTTTTCTCTCTCACTCCGAACATATTGTAGTAATTGTTTTAATACATCTAATGTTTCATAATCCATTTCCAATTAACAAAATTGTCGTTTTATAACGTGGTAATATTTTCCTTTTGAAAATTAAGTGTAAATAATATGTAAAGTGGGTGTATAATAATAAAATAAACAATGTGTTGCTTTGTAATTAAAGTTTATTCTTAATTTATCTTTATAATAATTTTTATATCTATCTATCTATCTATCTATCTGATTCTGACAGTTAATAATATTATCGGAAGTCTTTTGTTTTATTCTGAGCGACGCATGCGGCATCTGGTGGTAGAACTGTTTTATGTAGGTACTTTTTGTAAGTACTTAATAAAATGTATAGGTAGGTACCTAGTTATTTTATTACATATATATATATATATACATATATATATATATATATACATATATATATATATATTTATTTATATATATACATATATATATATATATATATATATATATATATATATATATATATATATATATATATATATATATATATATATATATATATATATATATATATATATATATATATATATATATATATATATATATATATATATATATATATATATATATATATATATATATATATATATATATATATATATATATATATATATTTATATATATATATGTATATTTATTTATATATATATATATATATATATATATATATATATATATATATATATATATATATATATATATATATATATATATATATATATGTATATATATATATATATATAAATATTTATATATATATATGTATATTTATATATATATATATATATATATATATATATATATATATATATATATATATATATATATATATATATATATATATATATATATATATATATATATATATATATATACATATATATATATATATATTTATTTATATATATACATATATATATATATATATATATATATATGTATATATATATATATATATATATATATATATATATATATATATATATATTTATATATATATATGTATATTTATTTATATATATATATATATATATATATATATATATATATATATATATATATATATATATATATATATATATATGTATATTTATTTACATATATATATATATATATATATATATATATATATATATATATATATATATATATGTATATTTATTTACATATATATATATATATATATATATATATATATATATATATATATATATATATATATATATATATATATATATATATATATATATAATACCATGTATATTTATATATCTGTAAAAGAAAATTCGGGTGAAGTAACCATTATATGTAGTTACAGCTACAGCTCGCTAAGTGAGTACCCGTCTTTAGAGAGTGCTATATTTACATAAATTATGTATTTTCCTTGAAAACGGGATGTAGGCAAATCCATTTTTATCCTCGTTTTGCCATAATCCTCCACCTTTGCCCTATAACGGTAAGCAGGCAATAAAAATACAGTATGGCCGACCTTTTTTTACGCAAATTTCGTTCACGCGGCTTCGAATTTATGCCGCACCTATATTTTGGTGTTTATCAGGTCTTTTAACTCTGGATAAAGCTTCTCTATCCTCTCCTGCTCACAACTACTTTCCCATTCTTCCTATTCCAGTCCATTCTCTTATGTTTCTTAGCCAGGATATCTGTTTTCTCCCAACTCCTTGGCTTTCCTATAAATTAAACGGCGACTGTGGAAGTTCAAACCTTGATATGATCTTTATAAAATTCAAAACAAGAATCAGGTATGTTGAGTTATTTTTTTTTAAAAATGTTTCTTTTATAGTTCGCTAATATATATATATATATATATATATATATATATATATATATATATATATATATATATATATATATATATATATATATATATATATATATATATATAAACATTAACTAAAAAATTAAATAATAATAAAACCCTTATCCGCACCCCAATGGTGTATAGGGCACTGCTTCATATAAACGCAGTGTTATCTCGATCGATTACACATGAAGGTGATTAGCCCTCCACTTCAGGTACCAGTCCAGGGTAATCAAAATCACCTATATTTATTTGACACCCCCCTGGTAGCCGAGCATGCTGACCATTACACTACGCAGGCGGAAATTCTTTCCGTCTTATTCCTCATTGCTGAGGGTTGTGACCCTTGCAGAAGCAATGACTTTTCTCCGGTTATCCCTTGACTGCGCTGCACGTAGCGCTCCAACCACTGAGGTGCCTGCTGCTGCCTTAATTTGATCGTTCCATCGTGTGGGGGATCTTCCTCTCCCTCTCTTTCCCTCCAGGCTACCGATCACAACTAGTCGTTCCAGGCTATCCTCGTTGCCACGCGCAACGTGTCCAAAGAACTGGAGAATCCGTCGGGTACAGATATTGGCCAGAGTCAAGCCGTCCAAGCGTAGTTCCTGGCGAATGGACTCATTGGTGCGTCTAGGTGTCCATGGAATTCGGAGCATGCGCCCCCATCATATTTTGATATATGATGTTCTTGAAAGGAGTGAGCGATATGCACATATTTATTTATTTATCACAGTAAAGCCTCGATATAACAAACCTCTTTTTAACGAAGTTTGGATACAACGTACAAAAAATCCGGTCAATAAATATTACATGCATTTTCGTAGGAACGTCAGGATAAGGGAATTATGCGAGAGTGAGCTACGAATGGAATCGTCCAATAAAAGTATGATTTTTTTATTGTTTGCTATTTCATTAACATGTTAGTATTTTTACAAACTTAAACCATTCAATTGTTGTGTAATATATTCAAAAAAGTTGATTTTTGATATTTTTTTTTGGTTTTTGATAATGTCCTCAGAAGATGAAACGCGTCACGTACGTCACATATACATAAATAAATGTAGAATTCAATCCAACCAACCTTGTTTTATTTTTGATATATTACCGAACAATTTAATATGAATTTCTACCAACTGTCTGCAGTACGATAAATAAATTAAACCATTCATATTAACGCCGAAGACTGTATTCAAATTGCTATTACATCAATCCCAATTTTTAAGTAATTGTATCAAACATGAAGCAACATCATTTTTCTCCAAAAACTGAAAAGGAAACATGAAAACCTGAATTTTAGATTGATCAAATTTGTGAATTTTCTTTTCTTTGTCTATTACATACTAACTATTTTCATGTAACTTTTTTTAATTTTTTAGGTAAATTTATTCAATAAAGAATTTTTATTTTAAATATACGTTTTCTTCTTTTCAAAATGGGGGAGGGGGTGATATCGGCTTCCGCAAAAATATTTTGGGGTAATGATTTAAAATTTTCTGCTAAAGAGAGATCGACGTTGACCTTGCCAAGATAAATATTTTAAAATATGTATAAACCTCTTTCCATATTCTACTGGCATGAAAACAAAGCGATGTTTTGCTTGTAAACAAAATTATGCAAATTTAATATGTTTCAACCAGCAATATGGATAAAAAAAACATCCGAGAAATCGTATGAATAACATATTTTGTAAACACCGTGTACCTCGCAACTTTGAGTATTTTTCTTCGATTAGAATATTTTTAAATATGGCAAGGGCGTAAAGATTTATGGCGCCTTTTTGCGTAATACTGAAATTGGATAACCAAAGTAATCAGTAATTTAAAACGTACGTAATAGCGAAAACGTAAAAGGTATTGTTTAATGGCTTTCAAATTAAATAACCGAATTGTGAAACGACTTATTTTAACCCTTAACAACTAAAAATTCGTCTGGCGGATTCCGCAATTAAAAACGTGAAATTTATGAAAAGTATTGATTAAAAATAAAAACCGGTTACATGGCACTTAAGTTTGGTTTATAAGGAATGAATGTAAGAGACATTTACCAATAAATCACTATTCCGCACAGCTACTACATATCGCTCACTCCTTTCAACAATGTCATATATTAAAAATCGTAAATTTTCAGTTGTGCATGTTTTCAAAATGCCCAGAAAATGTACTATATCCCAGCAAAAGCGGCATATTTTTATCTTAATATTTACCCGCTACAGGGCAGAAAGTGTTGTTTTTGCATATTAAAGAAAAGGTATGGATTATTATTCTTTATATATACTAAATATTTTTCAAATGGAGAAAAAACCTTCAGGTTTTACCTAAAAGGATCTGTTGCACAGTAAAAAGTTGAATAAGTGGCTTTATATTCATTTTTAATACATTTAATTATATTTTTTAACTTTAAAAACGTTTCCCTGAAAAATCAAGTTATTTTGATATCTGACGTTGTTGAAAGGAGTGAGCGATATATGTTAATTTAAAAAACAAGAGAAATATTTATGATTTTATTATTTACACAAATACTTCAGTTTCACACACACTATTTCGAAAAGGAGTGAGCGATTTGTATAAAAACAAAAATGCTGAAGATAAAATTTCATAAAAAAAATAAAAAATAAAAACTATAATTTTATTCTATATCTCTTGAAATTGTCGTGTTACGATGTTCAAACAAGGCCTGGATGTGAGTGGGAAGGTTAGTTTACCACAAAAAGACACACTTTAGTTGAAATTCTCGATCAAAAGAAATGAAAGGTCCAAAAGTAAAGGTTGAATATCGTCGATTTAATCGCTGTCGGCTACCGGCTGTTGAATGGCCCAAAGGAAACGAGCGCTAAGAATTGCCCAAAGAGATCGACCGGCCCAAGAAGGAATAAACATTTGAAGAGGGTATAGGAAGGAATAAAAAGGCAGAGGTTTATACAAGGTGGCGCAAAATCAATCACCTTATCAGAAGATGCTGTATTTTTGTCAAACGGTGAAGTACGTCAATCATATTTGACATTTGTATACAAAACAGCTGCGGCATACAAACAAATTTAAAGTGGTGCAAAATTAATCACGTTATATGAAGATGTTATAATTTTTGCAAACGGTGTCGTACGTCAATCACATTTGACATTTCGCTCACTCCTTTCAACAACGCCATATATCAAAATCGTCAATTTTCAGTTTTGCGTGTTTTCGGAATGCCCAGGAAATGTACTATATCCCAGCAAAAGCGGCATATTTTAAACTTTATATTCACCCGCTACAGGGCAAAAAGTGTGGTTTCTGCATTTTGAAGAAAATGTATTGTTTATTTTTATTTTAAATATACTTAATAATTTTCAAATGGAGAACAAACCTCCAGATTTTTACCAAAAAAGATCTGTTGTACAGTTAAAAGTTCAATAAGCGGCTTGATATTTATTTTGATTACATTACATTATATTTTTTAACTTCAAAAATTATCTCTTCGAAAATCCAGTTTTTTTTTTATATATATGACGTTGTTGAAAGAAGTGAGCGACATGTTAGAAGAACGTGGACAGAGGGTCAACACAAATGGGTAATAGTATTAGTGTGGATTCGTTTCTGTCACGTCACTCGTTATCAACTTACGAAAACAACGTTTTTACGAAGGCGAATTTTGCAAAAGAAAATGATGAATGAAAATATCGATTATATCGGCGGATACGAGTCTTACACAATCCTTTATAGGTTTAGTATGTTAATAATATAATAATAAAACCCTTATCCGCACCCCAATGGTGCATAGGGCACTGTGTTATATAAGCGCAGTGTTATCTTGATCGGTTACACATGAAGGAAAGGTGATCAGCCCTCCGCTTCAGGTACCAGTCCATGGTAATATTGAATGAATATTAGAGTGAAAAAATCACTTATATTTATTTTACCCCCCTTGGAAATCGAACCCGGGACCTCCAGAACGGTAGCCGAGCGTGCTGACCATTACACTACGGAGGCGGAGTACGTTAAATCAGATATTCCTCCCGAGTGATAATACCCTGGTATTCGCGAATGTCAATTTTGATTTACATCAATTATAACATTTTCCGATAGGGTGATTACTTTTGCTCCAGCCTGTACTCTCAATACGGGAGCAGGACTAAAGTTGGTTCTTTTAAATAATTAAAACGCTATCGAAGCTCTCAGCCGTGTTTGCTTTACCATTTTCGACTTTCTAAGGGTTGTTTACAAGAAATTTTCATGAAATATCAAGGGAAATTAAGTAATCCAGTATGAAAATTCAATGCCAACTTTTCAATACATTTATCAATTTATTCTGATTCAAAGCGTATTTTATTCCGTCCTTACAATTTAACACACATCATTGTATTGAAAAGAGACCTGATTTTTATCAGCATTCTCCTTCTTCTACGAAAAAAGTACGAACGTGTACAAAAGTACGATTGTTCTCACACATAAATTATAAACAGTCTTCAATATATGCCCTTAAGACAAGATCTTATTAAAACAAGGGTAGGATAAATATTAGAAGAAGATAACACTTACACTTCATGAAAACATTCATAGAACCAGAAGATTAAAAACGCAGAAACACTTCAAACATATGCTGTGCTGGGTCAAAGTAACATTGAATATTTCTCTTACTTAGATCTCTTCAAATGGGCATATATTGGGGACTGTATCCACCCTGCTGTAGTGTGAATGATGAAATTGATATTATTTTGATAAGTATGTGAGATATATTAGGGGAAAAATTTACTGAAAAGTTTTCCATGGAGGAAAAATTTCACAACTCATGACAGTCAACTAATTTTTAAATTTGAACAAACTCAAAATATTAAACTAAAAAAACTAACTAACTGTTTTCAGATTCTGATGGTTACTTAGTTAGTCAGTTAGGAGCTCGAGTTATTTTTATTTTATTTAATTTTTTTATTTATTTATTGAAAAAGTAACAGAATATTTAACAAAAATAAAAAACTAACTAACCATCACGCCGCTTCCCCTCAGGGGTAGGCAGAGAGAATAGAGCGCCACACCACTCTGTCCTTGCAAACATTCTTCGCCTCTTCCACGTTCATGCATCTCCTCACACATACCCGCCGATTGTTACGACTCCTAACCTGACCACTTTCAAGTATTTGGCATACCTGATCGTGCCATGTTTTTCTCGGTCTTCCTCTGCTTCTTTTCCCGCTAACATTCGCCTCATAAATTTGTTTTACCGTTCTTTCCTCACTCGTTCGTTCTACATGTCCAAACCATCTCAACACACCTTTCTTAATTTTATCGATTATGTTATCTCAGCTTTGCATTCCTTCCTTATTTCACTATTCGCACATCTATCATACATCGTTTTGTCGCACATTCTTCTGAGAGATCGCATTTCGACTGCATTCAGTCTACTTTCATCCTTCTTACTCAAAATATTGTAAATGAATAATATTTTAACAGAAATAGATATACTTATGTGTCGGGTTGTGGTCCTGTGGTTAGTGTCTCGGACTCTCGAGGCAGAGTTTCTGGGTTCGACCCACAATTTGATACCTTTTTTTAAAATAATGAGCCGCTTTGGCTCACAGAAATAGTATGTGTGAAATCGAAGTATTTGTGTAATTAATAAAATCACAAATATTTCTCTTTATTTTCAAATTAACATATATCGCTCACTCTTTTCGACAACGTCGTATTTAAAAAAAACTTGATTTTTCAGGAGATCGTTTTTAAACTTTGAAAATATAATGAAATGTATTAAAAATAAATGTCAAGCCACTTATTGAACTTTTAACTGTGCAACAGATCTTTTTAGGTAAAACCTGAATGTTTTTTCTCCATTTAAAAAAAATATTTAGTATATTTAAAAAAAATAATTAAATTTCTTCAATATGCAAAAACAACACTTTCTGCCCTGTAGCAGGTAAATATTAAGTAAAAAATATGCCGCTTTTGCTGAGATATAGAACATTTTTTGGGCATTCCGAAAACATACTGCACAACTGAAAATTGTCGATTTTTTATATATGACGTTGTTGAAAGGAGTGAGTGATATTTTATTTTAAACAATGTATCTAGACAAACATTATCATTAGTTTGATAATTTCTTTGATTTGAAACGGTGACTTGGCTATCTATCTGTACTTGGTCCGTCTTAAATTTTTAGACTCACCTATGTCAGAACACACTTAGAAAAGATTCAGAAACAGATTATCGTTGTCCCTCGATCGGTAGAAATAAAAGAAACTAATTGGAGGTGAAACTTGGCGATTGCGTTACGTACGAAGTGAAACTTGTAAGATTGGGTGGGACAGGAGAACAGAACAGAGAAAAAAGTGGAATGGGACAAGTTATTCGATTACAACTTTTAGAATCATTCACTCGAGGAGAGAGAAGGCTGAGAAGTTTCGCGTCCATTAATATTTATAGAAGCAAAATGACATCGGGGACACGGTCTGGTTAGACTCGCCTAAAAGGTTATTTAGGGAACAATCTAGCGACCATTACTGGAAGGGCGAAGAACGAATGGGAACGGATGAGAAAGAAAAAAGATCTAAGTGCAAAATAAAGAAAGAAGAGAGGGTGAAGTGTCTTATGAGGAAACGAAGGTAGTATAGGTTTTATATATATATATATATATATATATATATATATATATATATATATATATATATATATATATATGCATATATATATATATATATATATATATATATATATATATATATATATATATATATATATATATATATATATATATATATATATACATATATATATATATGTATATATATATATATATATATATATATATATATATACATATTTATATATATATATATATATATATATACATATATATTCTCAGTTGAAACAAAAAATAATATGGGGGAGGTTTTAGTCATTTTTATAGTCACTTATATGTTTATTTTTATTTATATTTTCGACAGGCGCCGTGGCGGAGTTGGGTAGACGCTCGACTGCGAAACTGGCGTCTCGGGATCTATTCCCGCCAATTGCAAAATGAATTCAAGATAGATTTATTTTCAATTGGTCTGAGTGTTTGTGGTGTATTTTTCACATTTACCTTCCCTATTCTTACTATGCTACCTGCAGATAAGCCTTTTGAATAGACGCTTTGCGAGTTATTCCTTTAAAAACAAATCTATGTTAATTTACTTTTTTTTTATTTAATTATGTAAAATATCTAATATGTGATAAAATAATATATTTATAAATCATCATCCTTTGAGCTAATATCAATTGGAAAAATCTCATTATAAAATGGATTAATATGCGTTGTTTTGTTAATATCACCAAACCAATCGAGCAACACTGCATTGTTCTATATCGAAGGCACTGTTGTCTGGTTTATTGGAAATATCCCGAAGTGTATAAATTTCCATAGATAAATACGCGTCCAACGCAAAAGTCATTTGCATACAAAAACTCTGTTTGCCGAATATCAAATATTCTATAATAATAACACTATCATTGAATATTTGATATTGCAACCAGAAACAAGAGAAAACAAATATTTTATTGTACTTCTAATAACAGCCGCACAGTGTCTGGATTCAATACTACACACCGAATGCAAAACCTCGGCAATGATTTCGGGGACCATATCGATATCAGGAATATGTCATTCCTATTAATTACAATATTTCAGGCTAATGCATAATTCCTTGTTTTGTATGTTCATCCTTGTTTAGATAAGTACTTTTCAAACCAATAATATACTTAAAAAGAGAAAACATATCGTGAAGTATGGTACAACATAATATTACTTACAAATTCGCTACGGCCGTTCATAAGGGGAAAAAACAATATTTTCACCCATTGAATTTTTTCACACGAAGTAATACAGGTAATAATATATATATATATATATATATATATATATATATATATATATATATATATATATATATATATATATATATATATATATATATATATATATATATATATATATATATATATATATATATATATATATATATATATATATATATATATATATATATATATATATATATATATATATATATATATATATATATATATATATATATATATATATATATATATATATATATATATATATATATATATATATATATATATATATATATATACATGGGCAGTCTGAAAAGTTTCCGGCGTCAATAGAGCTGTGCAAACATTCATTTAAAACGAAAAAAGGACACCGCTATACGGCATCAAATTTTACGTCATCGGGTGTGTTACGTGGCGTATCCGCTTTATAAAGCTGTAATAGTAGAAGTGTGTGTCGTTCCTGTGACGTCATTCGTTACCAACTTACGCAAACAACGTTTTTCCGAAGGCGAATTTTGGAAAAAAAAATGATGAATGAAAAAATTGATTATATCGGCTGTTATAAACACAAAACGAGTCTTACACAATCCTTTATCGGTTGAGTATGTTAAATAAGATATAATGATCCATTGACTTACGTATGGTCATATCTGAAAGCACTCAACTTCACGTAGAACGAACCACGTTATTTGTGAGTTTCACGTGCAATTTTGTACGGGACTAACTGTCAAAGTTTTATTGCATTCAAACATCGCGTCACAAGGGATATTAATTTAAAATTAGTTAATAATATGAGTCATTTTCACTCGAAAAACATGAAAAACTCAATTACCAATGGGAAATAAGGTTTTAATGTGTTTTAAAAATGTTAATTTCTTTTTAATAATATTTTATATTTTTAAACACATACATTCATATATATATATATATATATATATATATATATATATATATATATATATATATATATATATATATATATATATATATATATATATATATATATATATATATATATATATATATATATATATATATATATATATATATATATATATATATATATACGATATCATTTTTGACATCTCATCAAAGATGAAGAAGAATATGGAAGTCTGGGCATTTACGGGGCTGACGACTGTCATAGGCTGGTTTAAGTGATCACTTTACACACGTGTAACATTCACTAATTCTACCCATTATTGACAACCACACTACTCAAATTCTTGGAAGCTCTGTATATATGAACCAATTTAGAAACCTTGTTTTTGAATCACTAGAACTTTACTAGAGACATCTATTGGTGAGATGTATATGAAAATATGAAAATAACTCCTCTAATTGGAGATAATCCAGATTTTGTGAACAAGTATTTGGACACACTCAAAATGTTGTAGATATATACGATACTATTTATTACAAGATGAGATCCGTCGCAAATGGTCCAACGAAATTAGACAATATTTCACGGTTTTCCCCAATTTGTCTAATTTTATTGGTCACGTTGCGAGAGTCGCAGATGGCTTGAAGATGAACGAGTCTTCAATTAAATTTTGGGAATTATTTCGACCCAAGGGTGGAGGGTCTTAGCAGATAGTTTTCATATCGTGGTCATACAGGAGAAAGTGACCAAGTGCATTTTTTACAAAAACGTGATCATTGATTATTTGATATCTTACTAGCTTAATATTGCCCTGAAAAAAAATCCGAAGGATTATTTTAAACATGTGAGATATATTGACTAGTTTAAAACGACTAACTGCATTCATGTTTATTTTCTTGCCAAGCAAAAGTGACTTAAATGGCCCTCCTGAACATTTTACGTTTTGGTAGTTGGTCACTTTCTCCTGTACGACTACGATATATCAAATAGCTAATACTTTAAATTGAAATTCAATTATTTCTAACTACCTATACCTGGCCACGCGTTGCTGTGACTAATCAATTCAATTCAACCCTCATCCGCACTCGATGGTGCATAGGGCACTGCATCATATTGTGGCAACCCACAACATAATCGAACGAGCGAACATAATCGAACAAGCAAACAAGAAATGCAGAACGAAGCCGAGCTCGGTCCGAACAAAAACCAGGGCGTCACATTCCGCTACCGCTCGTCCAGTGATCGACACGTCCTCCTCCAACTGCGCTTACATTAGAATCACGCGATTGTTCTTAAATATTTCTTGACTGTCATTTTTTAGAACTGAATAAATCTGTGTTAAAAGTAATCCGCTTTCATCTTGCTTCCCTTCTGTTAATTTAAGTAGGTGTTCAACAAGAGCCCATAATATAAACGCAGTGTTATCTTGATCGTTAGCACACGAAGGAAAGGTGATCAGCCCTCCGCTTCAGGTAATCAGTCCAGGGTTATCTTGGAATAAATAATTTTAGAGTAAAATAAATCACTTATATTTATTTGAGCCCCTCCCTGGGAATCGAACCCGGGTACCTCCAGAACGGTAGCCGAGCGTGCTGACCACTAAGAAGGCGGACAAAACTATGATTTAGTCAGGTAAATGGAAAATAAATCGAATTGAAAGCACACATTTTTAATACGTTTATTTTCAAGCCTGTGAAGAAATGAATGTTTTAAAAACCTTTGAAAGAATAATGCGATCCAGAATATTGAAAATGTTGTTTTCCGTGCATGCGGCACTATCAGGTAGGACGCTGTCCGCCATGAGCAATATTTAATATAGCGTGTTTTGATAAAACATTCAACAGATGCCACTACTATTACGGTAAAAAATATGTGTTTTTTAAAAAAAATATCATTTTTTGGTCTGCAAACTTATGATTTTTTAAAAGCGAATATACTCAAACACACTCCATATGTATATATATATATATATATATATATATATATTTATATATATATATATATATATATATATATATATATATATATATATATATATATATATATATATATATATTTATATATATATATATATATATATATATATATATATATATATATATATATATATATATATATATATATATTTATATATATATATATATATATATATATATATATATATATATATATATATATATATATATATATGTATATATATATATATATATATATATATATTTATATATATATATATATATATATATATATATATATATATATATATATATATATATATATATATATATATATATATATATATTTATATATATATATATATATATATATATATATATATATATATATATATATATATATATATATATATATATATATATATATATATATATGTATATTTATATTTATAGATATATATATATATATATATATATATATATATATATAGATATATATATATATATATATATATATATATATATATATATATATATATATATATATATATATATATATATATATATATATATATATATATATATATATATATATATATATATATATATATATGTATATTTATATATATATATATATATATATATATATATATATATATATATATATATATATATATATATATATATATATATATATATATATATATATATATATATATATATATTTATATATATATATATATATATATATATATTTATATATATATATATATATATATATATTTATATATATATATATATTCTGATTTTTATTTTTTTATTTAATTTTTTTTATTTCTTTTCATTGGGAACATAGACAAAATACGTATCACAGTGGATTTTAAGAAATAGTGCTATTTACTAAGTAAAACATTAATTAAAAATTTATCACGTTTACTGAATACCGGCACAAAGCAACCTGTCGACTAACTGAAGGTTAAGCATAAACCCAATTACGCCGTCAACATCAAAATAATCAGAATATTTCCATTAACTTGATTTCTCTTTGAAGACATTTATGTGTTTCAAATAACCCATTAACAATATTAATGCAATTTACGTCACAGATGATCGAGTAGAGATGTTGGTGACGCAAATCGAAAATAATTTATATTATCATTTTAGAATTTCATTTATTCACAACATATTTTTGTGGTTACAAATTTTTAATTAAAAAGTTGAAAAGGAGAAATATATGTGTTTTTATTATTTACACCAATATTTCAATTTCGTACTATTTCTGTGAGCCTAAGCGGCTCATTATTAGAAATAGGTATCAAATTGTGGTAGAGTGGGTTCGAACCGAGAAACTCTGACTTAAGAGTCCGTGACACTAACCACGGGAATTCTTGTTCACAACTCGAGGTTTCTCAAATGATGTCTGACTGATGAAGTCGGTTACAACGAAACCCAATCATTCACCCGTCAAATGAAATTCATTTGGAAAAAACTACATAGTTGTTATTTTATTCTACGAAATGCAGTTCCACCAAGAAATGTCAGTACAAAAATCAAATCTAAAAACATATTTGTTTTAAATCTTTTTATTTTTTTTTTTACCATTTTACCATTTTAATTTATTTGTTGTAAATCATTTCCACCATAAAATTTTCCCCAATTTATTCGCAGTGAAGTGCCCTTGAGGTAGTACTTTACGAAAAAGGCGCCATGTAAATTATCCATATTTATTATTTTTATTATAGTACTATCTTTATTCATTATCCGCCTCCGTGGTGTAATGGTTAGCGTGTATAGCTACCGTGCTGGAGGTCCCGGGTTCGATTCCCAGGGGGGATGAAAATAAATATTAGTTTATTTATTGATTTGGCTTTTAATTTGTAGAACTCCATTTTAATTTATGTATTGATTGTTAAATCAAACACAGGTTTTATTGTCACAATATTAATTTTTATTTGTTTTTTTTTTCAACAATAAAATACAACTGAGTAGACTCAAAAAATCTGTGTTTGATTTTAAAATTAATACATAAAATAAATATGAGTGATTTCGCACTCTAATATTTATTTAATATTACCCTGGACTGGCAGGAGTGATCACTTGGCCTTCATTTAAGTAACGATCAAGATAACACTGCATCAATACGATGCAGTGCCCTATGCACCATTGGGTGCAGATAAGAACAAGATTGACTGTTCTTATTTATTTGAATTTATAATCCTTATACATAATAAGCAAGAAAAATTGAGAAATTCAATTTATATATAAAAGGTCATATGAAAATTTTCTGCGGTTTTTTGCCAGTAGATGATGTTGATGCCCATATCGCTCACTCCTTTCAAGAACGTCATAAATCAAAAATCGTCAATTTTCAGTTGTGCATGTTTTCCGAATGCCCAGAAAATGTACTATATCCCCGCAAAGCAGGCATATTTTTAACTTAATATTTACCCGCTACAGGGCAGAAAGTGTTGTTTTTGCATTTTGAAGAAAAGGTATTGTTTAATTGTTTCTTTAAACATACCGTAAAGTGGGTATACTTTGCACCATGGGTGATACTTTGCACCACCTTCTGTAAAGAAATTGTGGAGCTGGTCATCTCTGATACATGTCATTTTTCATTCTACTTTCTATTGTTTCTGATAGATGGCACTTCAATCTACTTTTTAGTTTAAAGAAGTAACAGTCGGTCGCTATTGCTTCAATGCGTATTTCCTGTCCGAACGTAAAGAAAGTTTTCTGTCTGAAAATTGTGTCCGAAAAAATCCAGTGTAATCAGTATACTGAAACAAGTTACAATAAGTGAGTGGTCTCTAAATCGTAGGTAGGTAGGCCCTGCTTTTCTCAAATGTTGTATTTTTTGGTTACGTTGTCAAGTTTATGTAAAAATAATATTTTTTTAAGAACTTACTTGTATTGACCATATTTGGGGTAACATTGCACCTGGTGCATAGTATCCACAAAGGGCCCATAGTTAATTAATTTGATCAAAAGTTTTAAAACGGCTAATACAACTTGACATTTTTGCTAAATATCTATAGGTTTTGTGTACTTACTTAATTCCTGATCGTATATTTTTTTCAAAAAGGTCAAGAACATACAAACAGCGGCCTTATGCCGAATTTACACCGAAGAGAGTGGAGCAGTGTTTAGAGGCTATTCGAAATGGTACAATCAGCCTAAGAAAGGCTGAAAAAAATTTCAAAATCCCCAGAAGGACGATTAACTATAAACTCAAAAGTCAGCACACAAAACCTGTAGGAAAACCTCCGATATGTGACAAGGGCGAAGAGCAATCCTTCGTAAACGTAAAACGAGTACGGTTTCCCAGTGAGTGTTTTTAACATTCGCTACATTCTAATAGCCTATTTAGATAGATTTGGCAGAAGAGTACGAATATTAAAGAACATCGTACCAGGCTCTGAATGGATAAGATCATTTTTGCAAAGACATAAAACCTTGACTGTTGCTAAAACTAGTCAGTTGCTTAATTGGTTGCCATTAAAAGCGTATGACGATGACGTGCGCCAGAGTTTTCAACAGTTTTTGGAAGGAAACAGATTCAACCCAAAGAATTCAGTCTTAAAACGCAGGAAAACGATACCGATAGAACCAGGTAAGAGCATTGCTCACGATCCAAATGTCGAAATGAACGTTGACGAGACACAAATGCTACCTGAACCAACTACATCAATGATCCCACCTTCCGCATCGAAACTTCCAGCATATCTAGCATTAACTGGTAATAGTTCACATGGAAGCTTTGAGGAAGAGGGAGAAGAACAAAAACGATGACTGAAACCAGTTATTGTATTAGTTCTTCAGTGTCATTAGGACCAGTAAAAAAGTAGGTGGGAGAATATGTCGTATTTCATTATGAAGGAGAAAAATTTCCGGGACAGATTTTGAAAAACAGAGCTGTTAAATCCATGCAGGAGAGTCTCAAATCGTATAAGTGGCCGATGAAGGATGACTCTCTTCAATATTCTTAGAAGGATGTAGTGGGTTCCATAAAAGAACCGAAAATGCAATCCAAAAGAGGTTTCTTTACCGTCCCGGAACTTGACCATATTTAGACCTAATTTAATTTTAATTCCTATTATCTATGTAGCATGATATGTTTTAATATCCACCTTTTATTTTATATAATTTTAAACCTTCAGTATTGGAAAAAAAAATACATTTTTGTTCGATTTTATAATATTTTTTTAAAAAAAATTCTATCGATTGTCTTATTTTTCCATAATTATACAATATTATAATCTGCATTTAGCAAACCGTGAGCCAAAACCCTTCATGAGGTCCAACGAAACTTATAGGATAGCCTTTACTTTTCATCAATTAGGATTCTAGTACGAAAAGTGTAGAGAAAATATCATGGTGCAAAGTTGTACTTCACCCTGGGATACTTTGCACCAAAATATAAATATAAAAAAAAAATACAGACAAAATAGATAAAAATTTAAAAATGTATCTGACATGTTACAGGTATATGTGTTATTACATTGCAATAGTTGAAACCTCAGAAAAAGTAAAAAACCTGATCTGAATGGACATTTTTTTGAAAAAATGCAGTATTTTGGTGCAATGTATACCCACTTTACGGTACTAAATATTTTTCAAATGGAGAAAAAACCTTTAGGTTTTATCTAAAAAGATCAGTTGCTCAGTAAAAAGGTCAATAAGTGGCTTGATATTTATTTTTAATACATTGTATTGTATTTTTAAACATAAAAAACGTTCTCCTGAAAAATCAAGTTTTTTGATTTATGACGTTCTTGAAAGGAGTGGGCGATATATCAGGCAGCACTTACTCGATTGTTTCAAATGAACATGTGCTTTGAAGGTGATATTTTAGTCAACATTTGTTGCTCGTGTCAAAAGTTATATGGAATTTTAAAAAAGTGAAATATTTGAGGAAATACGCCTCAGACATGTGATGCTTTTTTACTTTAAAAAGGTAAGTTTTTCGACGACTTACTACTGAAGTTCTACAATGATGGAGTTATTATTAGCTACCAGAAAAAAAAGCAAAAGTTTACAGATAATGATGTGCAATATGTACTTGATTGAAATTGATATGCAATAAAGAAAATTTTAGTTCAAAAATGTACTATAACAACTGCGAAGACCTTTTATATGACCCAATAATTAAAACACAATCGTCAATTTTCAGTTGTGCATGTTTTCAGAATGCCCAGAAAATGTACTATATCCCAGCAAAAGCGGCATATTTTTAACTTAATATTTACCCGCTACAGGGCAGAAAGTGTTGTTTTTGCATTTTGAAGAAAAGGTATTGTTTAATTGTTTTTTTAAATATACTAAATATTTTTCAAATGAAGAAAAAGCAAAACATTCAGGCTTTACCTAAAAAGATCTGTTGCACAGTAAAAAGATCAATAAGTGGCTTAATATTTATTTTTAATACATTTTATTATATTTTTTTACTTAAAAAATGATCTCCTGAAAAATCAAGTTTTTCAATATATCGCTCACTCCTTTCAAGAACGTCATAAATCAAAAAACTTGATTTTTCAGGAGAACGTTTTTAAAGTTTAAAAATATAATACAATGTATTAAAAATAAATATCAAGCCACTTATTGAGCTTTTTACTGTGCAACGGATCTTTTTAGGTAAAACCTGAAGGTTTTTTCTTCATTTGAAAAATATTTAGTTTATTAAAAAAATTAATTAATCAATACCTTTTCTTCAAAATGCAAAAACAACATTTTTTGCCCTGTAGCGGGTAAATACTAAGTTCAAAATATACCTCTTTTGCTGGGTTATAGTACATTTTCAGGGCATTCTAAAAACATGCACAACTGAAAATTGGCGATTTTTGATTTATGACGTTCTTGAAAGGAGCGAGCGATATGAAGTTGTTGAAAGGAAGGAGCGACATGTTAGAAGAATGTGGACAGAGGTTCAACACAAATGGGGCTTTAATTAATCCATTATAAGCACACATGTGACAGTAGGTATGTTCCTAGATGGCAAACGTTAATTAAATCGGATAGCACAGCTTGAACATCGTGATCCATTTTAATACATGGTATTTTCAAACAAAATAATTGATCGCGTTCGTAAAACAGCCTGTCATTTTAATTGGAAGCCATTTGTGAATTATTCCGGTGCTTTTACGAACAGACTTTAGCTTTGACGGCAAAAATCAAGGGGGCTATATTTCAATTTTTATTTAACTTGGTAATTATCATTATAGTGAAAGCTTTCATAACGAGCAAAAAAATGTGAAAAAGTTGCTACCTTAACCAGCGACATTTCGCATAGCGAGTTACAGGGAAAGAGCAAGTCCCTTTTCACGACATTCACTTGTGAGGCGGGACTTCCGCAGCAGTCAAAACAAAAAATGTTTCGCTTTGCGAGTAAGATTCTGTTGCGGCTGTTTGGCGTAATATGGCATTACAACATTTTGAGTGTGTCCAAATACTTGTTCACAAAATCTGGATTATCTCCAATTACAGGAGTTATTTTCATATTATTTTTTGGCATCTCATCAAAGATGAAGAAGAATTCTATATATATGAACCAATTTAGAAACCTTGTTCTTGAATCACTAGATGTCTCTAGTGAAGTTCTAGTGATTCAAGAACAAGGTTTCTAAATTGGTTCATATATATAGAACTTCCAAGAATTTGAGTAGTGTGGTTGTCAATAATGGGTATAATTGGTGAATGTAAAGTGATCACTTATTTTTGTGATTTCACTGTTCTTCATTTTTGATGAGATGACAAAAAATAATATGGCATTCTTATAACTAGCCACTATCATATACAATCACAGATTTTGCTCTATTTCTTTACCGAGATATTCATTATCCAAATAGCCGCAAAATTGTATTAATTTGATACATGGTTTGACAAAAAGCATCATTTTAAGTTAATTTTAAACGCGTTTATCTCAAAACTACTGTTTTTAACATGCGGCTATTTGCCTTTAGATTAGATTAGCTCTACCTTATGGTAATTTTAAATAAATAGTTAAAACACGAATGTGACCCAAATTACCAGCCTCGCTTCTAAGCTGGGCGAATAAACAATTTTAATTGTTTGGCAAAACATCGCACTCGCCATTCCCAGTTACGATCAGCAGACGAAGCCAAAAACCCGACCGCAAACCCTGCCTGACCAAACCCAACAGCCAAAACTTTTTTCTACCTGCCAAATATTGACCGTAACTTTGGGGACGTACACGGACATTTGGCGTAATGTAAACACATATCAACGACGTCATAAATCGAAAACCTTGATTTTTCAGGAGAACGTTTTTTTTATATAATACAATGTATTAAATATAAATAGCAAGCCACTTATTGAACTTTTTACCGTGCAACAGATCTTTTTAGGTAAAACCTGAAGGTTTTTTCTCCATTTGAAAAATAT
The DNA here is from genome assembly GCF_059751285.1 of Brachycentrus maculatus. Lineage (NCBI taxonomy): Eukaryota > Metazoa > Arthropoda > Insecta > Trichoptera > Brachycentridae > Brachycentrus > Brachycentrus maculatus. The sequence continues at coordinate 1,042,125 of NW_028280957.1, read as the reverse complement.
TTAGTAAGTTTATAAAAATAATTAAACAATACCTTTTCTTCAAAATGCAAAAACAACACTTTCTGCCCTGTAGCGGATAAATATTATGTTAAAAATATGCCGCTTTTGCTGGGATATAGTACATTTTCTGGGCATTCTGAAAACATGCAGAACTGACAATTGACGAATTTTGATACATGACGTTCTTGAAAGTGAGCGATTCGTACATATTTATTTATTTGTTTATTTATTACAGTAAAGCCTCGATATAACTAACCTCTTTTTAACGAACTTTTGATACAAAGGACAAAAAAACCAGTCAATAAATATTACATGCATTTTCGTAGGAACGTTAGGATAAGGGAAATATGCGAGATCGAAGATGTCGTTAGGTGGGGAAGGCAATGAAGGAGACAATGATATGCGCATGTGAGGAGAATGGAACCATCCAGACTCCGACACATTGTTCTGCACGTCCAACCGCAAGACAGACCACCAAAGAGATGGATCGACAGCTGGGAATCGACATCGCAGGAGGCTTATCCCTCTTAAAAACAAGCCACAAGGCCAACACCAAGAAGTTTTACTTGGTGTGGTGTCGAGGCATGGATAAAGACCTGAAGGTTAATATTATCAACCGCTTGGAGGCTTTTGGAATGTGGAACCACCGAAGTATGTTGAGAATATCCTGGACTGTCATGATTAGTAGCGTTGAAGTACTGCGTAGAGCAAATGCACAGAGGTGCAATCCTAGTTGACAAAAAAGTTAAGAAGCATGCGGTCCGCCATGAGCTACGTTCAATATTGCATACTTACCCGTTACGTTCAATAGATGGCGCTGCCATTGAGAATTTGAAGCGTTTCGCTTTGTCGTCTAATCAATAATGTCAATTTTCGCTACCGCACAAAAAAGTTTCACTTTAAAACGTCATAATGTTGTACATATTAAATATAGAAAAAAAAGGTATTTTTTCTGGATAGCGACTGATATTACTGTTAGCGTAAGTTTATTACTTAATTAATACGAGTATTAATTATCCACTAACGTCACACGTAGGTACTATATTTTATGCTGACGCATTAGTTTCAGTAAGTTGTAAACTAACACAACTTACCCCGTAATGTGGTAGAATGGCCCTAAAATCGATTTGGGTAGACCCTCTATTCATGCCAGTGAGTACTATATCAAGCACAAGGCTCGTGTGTCGTCTGAACTCGGAAACGTCTTACGGCCGTACTAAGTAAACCGTTTATGCATACAAAGAAAAGCTCGTTTGCTGGATATTCTTATTCTTCTAATGCTTTCTGCTTAGAATGGTGCAAAGGGCACTGCATCATGTTGGAGTAATCTTGATAGACTTACATACTTACTTGAAGAAAACGTGATAAATCCTGCTCTGAACATACTAATCCAGATTAATATTAAAATAAAATGTTTACTTAATTCTTCTTCTTCTACCCCTTGTTCGTACCCAATAGTGCACAGGGCACTGCATCGTATTGACGCAATGTTATTTTGACCGTTAGCAATGTGATCACTCCTGCGCTTCAGGGACCAGTCTAGGGTAATATGAAATAAGTATGTTTTACTGAAAGGTCATCAATATATTTTTAACCCCTTCCTCTGAGAATCGAGTCTGAGGCCTCCATCACAGTAGACAAACACACTAACCACTACACTTCTCTGGTGGATAATGTTTTATTAGCCATATTTAAATAAAGACGTTTTATTCTATCTGCGTACCCCTGCGGAAAAGCTTCGTGATGGTTAGTTTATTATTTATGTTTAAAAAAATCTAAATTAACATAGAAAATAAAGAAATAAGAAGATTCATTAATTTTATTTAAAAATATAGTACGGTGTTTAAAAAATTATGCGGAATGTATCGAAACACCTGTCACAACCGATTTTAAGAAATATTGTTTTTTACCGAGTAAAACTTGAACTAAAAATATTCTGCTATGGTAGTGATTGTCCTGACGAAGAGACGGGTATGTCTTGAAACCGGTAGACATAAAAATCTCGGTGAGTAGTTACTTACATACTAATACTACTAACAGTTTTGTAAAAAAAAAAAGTTAAAATATCCGTTTACTTTGAAAACTTCATCTTGAATATTTGTTATATTTTTAAATAAAAAACGCATAAAAAAAAATTACGTTTTGTTTGTTTTCGCTTTAATAATCTAGGAGGCACTGATTTGGTGACTCCATTCATGCCCATAGAAAACGCCGTATCTTTGAAACTTTCCATCACCCTCTATTTAGTACCTACCTAGCATTTTTTTTCCGTGCTCTTTCTTAATAAATCACTTACGCGGGAAATCGTAGATTATGCGAAGGTAGGTATTATGTTAGGCCCCGCACACACGACCAACTACTGTGGTAAAAAAAAGTCGTTACTTTATACAAGGGGCTATTTGTCACTTTTTTTTTTAAACGTATAAATCATATACAGTGAAACCTCTATCTATCGTTTTAAAAGGGACCTATTAAAATAAACTGAATGCGGGATTAAGAGGTCAATAGCAAGTAGATACGACCGAGTAAAGATACCGTCCTTCCAATCTGCATAACCATTCGTAGGCTAAAATTCTAAGAAGAATACATGTTTCAGATGCAAATGTATTTATTAAAAACAAAAACCTGTTTAGAATTTTTTTAAATGCTTTTGTTTTTTAACTGTTTTATTTTCGCAAGTCAATAGTATCAAATAGTATTTTTTTCAGCATCGGTTATTGAATGTGCATTGTAGAAAGTTTTATTTCAAAGAGCAATAAATGCAGTAAATGGTGATAGAGAAACGATCGATGCGGTTAAGTTTAGTATGAAATTAAGTCGGGATAGAAGAAATAAACGACACATACGGGAAAACGGTTATTCGAGGAACGATAGATAGAGGTTTTACTGTAGTACATATTTGCTAAATAATAATAAAAATAATAAATCTTTATTCCAGCTCCACTAAGTGGTGGGTGCAATACTTAGTTAGCCATATATGTTTTACAACATTTTTTATAAAATGAAATTAAAATAATTAACAAATGAACATAAAAATAATGAATAACGAATGTTTTCATCTTTTTGATTTTTGTTTTCTGTTGAAATACCCAGACTTCCATATTCTTCTTCATCTTTGATGAGATGTCAAAAAATAATAATATTGAATGATCCCAACGCTGAGAATATTGAGTCGAACTTAGGATTTTCGAGTCGTGCGACAGTCGCTGTGTCGTCGGTTAGTTGTGGACGCTTGCCTGTTGCTGATCGTGCGTGCGAGGCCTTATTCAAATTTAAACTTACACATATATTAAAGATGGCAAATTTTAGCGATGGTTCCGCTTAAGCGAAATAGAATTTAAAAGTATTGAAAGCTCGAACGACGCAACGCAGAATCATTGTCAAAATTTGAACAAAAAAATTTTTTTTTTAAAGATTCTTAACCGTTTCTAGCCTTTTGGCGTATTTCGACTTGTCATTTTCAATTTAAAAATAAAAATGAAAATCGAAAACCACGGTAGTGATTGTCCTGACGAAGAGACGGGTACGTCTCAAAACCAGTAGACATAAAAATCTCGGTGAGTGGATAGATACTAATATTATTAACATTTTTGTAAAAAAAAGTAAAAATAAATATTTTTAATTAATGTTTTACTAAGTAAATACCACTATTTCTTAAAATCTACTTTGACACGTATTTCGATGCATTCCGCATCATTTTCAAACACCGTATTAAACGGTGTTTGGTGTGTGACGATGTCACAGTAGATTTTAAGAAATACTGGTATTTACCAAGTAAAACATTAATTAAAAATGCATAGATTTTACCACAAAGTGACTGCCGAATCAATTAATGATAATAATAAATAGTTTATTTTGTTTCAAAGAAGACAAACGGTTTATAGAGCACATCCGGTTATGCAGTGGCATGCACAGAAAATTAATTATGGTAAACAGTAGAGGTAGGTAGTAAGGTAAGCTGGTACTACTTAGTAAGGTAAGTTAGGTACTGCTTTTCTGCCTATAATGAAAGGCACGCCTCTGCGGGTATGGGTAGGGCTTCCAATAAAAACAGGACACAGTGCCCTATTTATCATTAGCAAAAACGTATTTTCCTTTGGCCAAACTTGGTTCCATCACCCTAAAATACAGCCCGGCAAAATTTCGGTATCCACGCAAAAAATGTGGACCAACGAAAAGTTTTGGTAGCGTAAAGGATGACATAGCGATTATGCTGGTAAAAGGAAGGATGTAATTCAGGTTCAGAAGCCTTTAACTTAACGGCAATGTACTGACCATTTAAGGTAGGTCTATCCTCTGGTCTTTTAGGTACCTATGTATATATATATGTATATATATATATATATATATATATATATATATATATATATATATATATATATATATATATTTATATATATATATATATATATATATATATATAATATATATATATATATATATATATATATATATATATATATATATATATATATATATATATATATATATATATATATATATATATATAAATATATATATATATGTATATGATATAATAATAAAAAAAACCTTTTCCGCACCCAAATGGTGCATAGGGCACTGCGTCATATAACGCAGTGTTATCTTGATCGTTTTTACACATGAAGGAAAGGTGATCAGCCCTCAGCTTCAGGTACCAGTCCAGGGTAAAATTGAATAAATATTACAGTGGAAAATCACTTATATTTGTTTGAACCCCCCTGGGAATCAAACCCGGGACCTACAGAACGGTAGCCGAGCGTGCTGACCATTACACTACGGAGGCAGACAAATATTTAAATATAATATATAAATATATATTTATATATATGTACATATATCGCTCACTCCTTTCAAGAACGTCGAAAATCAAAAAAAAATATTTTTCAGGAGAACGTTTTTAAAGTTTAAAAATATAATACAATGTATTAAAAATAAATATCAAGCCACTTATTGAACTTTTTTCTGTGAAACATATATTTTTTGGTAAAACCTGAAGGTTTTTTCTCCATTTGAAAAATATTTAGTAAATTTAAAAAAATAATTAAACAATACCTTTTCTTCAATATGCAAGAACAACACTTTCTGCCCTGTAGCGGGTAAATATTAAGCTAAAAATATGCTGGGATTTATATTTTGCTGGGATAAAGTACATTTTCTGGGCATTCTGAAAACATGCCCAACTGAAAATTGACGATTTTTGATTTATGACGTTCTTGAAAGGAGTGAGCGATATGTACATATATAGGCGGGCCGATAACTTTTTTTTGCGAATTTATTTATTAAAGAGGTCTAAAAAGTTGCATTTTGGATTGCAAATGATGTAAAAAATATTTTCAAAAATATTCCATACTATTTTTGGTCCTTGACCAAAGCTCAAAGTTTTCGGAAAAGCTTTTTTTTCGCTTTACCAGCTGTCATTTCGTATTTTAGTAATATAGATGACATTATCATTTATATATGTGTCATTATCATTTTCATATCATAATCCATATCTGTATAAGCGCCCTTGAGGTAGTATTTTACGAAAATGGCGCAATATAAATCATCCAAAATTATAATTCTTATTATTATCAAATTCGATTCGACAGGCGACAGCAAGCATCTAAAATCTAAAATCACCCGGAAGTCTGAGATAAAGGCTCCAATTTGATCCCATTGCTAGGATTTCTTTCCAATAACCTGTTATCCTTTTCCACCCCTTCTAACCGATTCGCTGCCACGAGAGCGCTGACGCAGCCTCCAATGGATCATTCTCATGATGTGTTATTATTAGCTAATAAATTAATATGAAAAATCACAAGACTATCGGTAACATCCTTTTTGAAATCTGTAGAGAACTAAGGGAGATATGAAGGTTTAAACTTTAAATGTTTTAATAAAAACGAAAAACGGACACCGCCATGCGTCATCAAATTTTACGTCATCGGGTGTGTTATGCGGCGTATCCCTTTATGTATCTGCTTTATAGAGATGTAATAGTAATAGCGTTGATTCGTTTCTGTGACGTCATCCGTTACCAACTTACGTAAAACACGTTTTCAAACTTTTATATTTTAATAATATTTTTTAAAAAAATATTTTATTTATATTTTTTTGTATTTGAATTTATGCTATGCAATGGGAAAGAATTTAAAGTAAATTTAAAAAAAAAACACTTTTTAATGAAGTTATGATAAAATATTCACACTGATTTTAAAGCAAAGATACATTTTAATTATAAAATGGAAAATTACAAAGTTAGTGCTTCAAATATAAATTATATTTAAACTGTGTTTTCATGAGTAAACGGCAGCTTTAACGCCACACGGTGTATATATTTGGTAAGTTTTCATAATATCCTTTATATCTGTATACAACAAAATACAATTTTTTTAGGTTTTATTTTTGTTGAAAAAATCATGGCCTTCTGAGTACGGCAATATAAATACCTTCCGGCAATGAAAGGGTTAAACCTGACGCTTTGTCCCTACATTCCTTGTCAAAACACTCGATACAGGACTCCTGGAGCCTTATCCCGAAAATCCCTAAGAAGTCAACCTCTTACGTTGTCCCGGAAAGGCACTTACAGACTCGACGGTTGTACTTGACGCTGGAACTCCCCACTTTTGATGCCAATATTCAAACATTATAAGAAACACGGGTTTAATTTCAAATAAATTGCAAAAGATCTGCTCTCAAGTCTCTTCTCGAGGTTAACTAACTAACTAACTAACCATCACCCCGCTTCCCCGCAGGGGTAGGCAGAGAGAATAGAACGCCACACCACTCTGTCCTTGCAAACATTCTTCGCCTCCTCCACGTTCATGCATCTCCTCATACACACCCGCCGATTGTTACGACTCCTAACCTGACCACTTTCAAGTATTTGGCATACCTGATCGGGCCATATTTTTCTCAGTCTTCCTCTGCTTCTTTTCCCAATTTATGTATTTATAATACTCATTTTTTAAATCATATATAAGTCATATATATATATATATATATATACATATATATATATATATATATATATATATATATATATATATATATATATATATATATATATATATATATATATATATATATATATATATATATATATATATATATATATATAATATTCCCGATGAGTAATTTATATTTCTCATTATGGGACGTGGGATTAAGGTTAACAAGACTGGAACACAAATAATAAAGTAACAAAAAATATTTTTTTAAATAACCAAAACTAATACATGCATTTTCATGTTTATTATTTTAGCTCATAATTTTACCGGTTAATTTATTTAAATAAGTAAATGCCCAGACTTCCATATTCTTCTCCATCTTTAATGAGATGTCAAAAAATAACATTTTTCTACAACATCGATATTTCGCGACCCAAATTCGAAAGAGGCTGTGAGAAATAATTATTTTAAAACAACAATAAAGTACTTTGCTAACAAATGTTTTGAAGGGGATTAAGTGGTACTCTTGGATGGTGTAATAGAATTATATTACAAAAGAAAATCTCGCTAAGCATGAAAATTGTTTCGACTGTATACAGTGACAAAACAATTCATTTTCAACATGGAGAAAATGAGCAATTATCTCAAGGTCTTATATTTCAACAGGAAAATTTGTAATGCTTTCACAAAAACGGATAATATTACTTAAATTCAAACTTTATTAATATTTACAACATTTTGAGTGTGACCAAAAAGCTTACTAGGAGTTCGGTCCACTCCATTTTTTTATAAAATAAAACAACTTTGTTTTTAACCACTTTGTGGAATGAAATGTTGATTATTTTTTTTAAAAATTAAACACTTGAATATACCACTTTATGAGTTTTATTTATATACGAATAGTTTCGAAAACTTACAGATGTTTTCATCTTCTGGTAAAAATTAAAACTTTTTTTTTTTACCAGAAGATGAAACATTACTACTGACATAGTGATATACTGTGTCATTTCTAATTGCTATTTCTAATTGCGTATATGTTGAAATAAAAATATATGAAAAAACATATATATCTTTATATATATGTATATATATATATATATATATATATATATATATATATATATATATATATATATATATATATATATATATATATATATATATATATATATATATATATATATATATATATATATATATATATATATATATATATATATATATATATATATATATATATATATATATATATATATATATATATATATATATATATATATATATATATAAAAATAAATAAAACCCTTATCCGCACCCAATGGTGCATAATAGGGCACTGCGTCATATAAACGCAGTGTTATCTTGATCGTTTACACATGAAGGAAAGGTGATCAGCTCTCCGCTTCAGGTACCAGTCCAGGGTAATATTAAATAAATATTACAGTGAAAAAATCACTTATGTTCATTTTACCCCCCTTGGGAATCGAACCCGGGACCTCCAGAACGGTAGCCGAGCGTGCTGACCATTACAATACGGAGGTGGACAAGTATATATATATATATATATATATATATATATATATATATATATATATATATATATATATATATATATATATATATATATATATATATATATATATATATATATATATATATATATATATATTTAAATATATATATATATATATATATATATATATATATATATATATATATATATAAATATATATATATATATATATATATATATATATATATATATATATATATATATATATGTATATATTTAATTTTACTTTGAAACGTTATTATGCGCGACGTAGTCTTACTTTTATGACTCTTTTTATGTAAGCATGCGTAAAAAATCCAATATTATGTGATTTTATTAAAATTCTTGTGATTTTTCCTTTCACTTTATATGCTTTTAGAAAAAACTACCACTATGAAACCTTAAAAGGGCGGCAAAAAGAAGATATGTACCTACTCGTAATATCATCCCTGAGCAATAAATCATCTGACTTCATTATTACTCGATAAATCATATAAGGCGCGGTTGGAAATCACTGATATATTATTTTTGAGAAATATAAGCTATATATTACTAAAACCAACACGCTTTATCACTCCAGGGGTGATGGAACGAGAGGAACGAGAGGATGGAACGCCACACTAGTCTGTCCTGGCATACACTCTTGACTAGCTTCACGTCCTACACTTTAAAATTATACTAATTTATATTACCAAGGATGGAGACTGACAATGATATCAGAATATTTAGATTTGAAAATAAAATAATTATTCTCAATTTATTTATTGATTTGGCGTTTAATTAGTAGAACTCCATTTTAATTTGTGTATGTTTAATTTTGAAACTACTAAGTTGTATTTTATTAACAAAAACACATAAAAATTTATTATTTATAGAACAATTTTATATTTTATATTTTAGTTATTATACAGACCTGAATGATGGAAGTTTAACTTTTGAAACATGTAGTCTGTAATAAAACTCAAGTGGTAAAAAACGAAGTGTTTTCTTTAATCATTGTAACATATCTTACCACAAAGTTAATGCCGAAACAATAAATAAAATAAAAAATTATATTGTGACAGTTGTTTCGCCTTGTTAGGGCGTTATCAAACCACAATATAATTTTTTATGTGTTTTTGCAAAATAAAATACAACTTAGTAGACTCAAAAAATCAGTGTTTGATTTAAAATTAATACATAAATTATTCTCAATATTATTAATTTTTAAAGCATTTACTTTGTGGTTAGTCATTTTTCTTTTTTTCTTTTTAAAAATGTTAATATTAGTATATAACCACTCACCGAGATTTAAATGTCTAGCGGTTTCAAGACGTTGCCGTCTCTTCCTCAGGACAATCACTACCACAGCAAGCAAACAATACTACAACTACCAAATTGTTTAACACATGCAATTTTTGGTCTATCCGCATGCACTAGGGGTCGCAGCACAAACATGCGTGTTTGTGCTGCAACCTAGGCTCTTAACTCTTGGTTCAAACCCTAATGTTTGAAAGTGAAGCATAGAGTTGGCAAAAGGACGAAAATAGACTGAATGTTTCGAAATGCGATCTCTCAAACGAATGTGCGGCAAAACGATGTGTGGTGGATGTTCGAATGGTGATATAGGGAAAGAATTCAAAGCTGAGATAACATCCATCGAATTTAAAAAAAAAAAGTGTTTTGAGATGGTTCGTGCATGTGGAACGAACGAGTGAAGAAAGAACGGCAATACAAATATGTGTATGATACAAATGTAGTTGGAAATAGAAGCAGATGAAAACCGAGAAAAAATTGGTGTGATAAAATATTTCAAATACTTGAAATTTGTCAGGTAAGGAGTCACAATAATCGGCGGGTATGTATGAAGAGACGCTTGAATATGAAAGAGACATTTTTTTTGCAATTACATAGTGGTGTGGCGTTATATTCTTTCTGCCTACCCCTGCAGAAAGCGACGTGATGGTTAGCAAGTAAGTTAGTTATATAATTATTATTATTTTGTATATTTTATTAATTTTTCACATGAAATTTAAAAAAATGTCTCGATATTTGGGACGTCTGAACTTCTGGTCGGTTCCCATATAAAAATTCAATGATCACAAAAATAATTCAAATTCGATAAAAAGTTAATAATTAATATAGAACCACGTGCAGCGAATAAAGTTGATAGTTACCTTCATACATGAATTGATGCTGGTGACATTTCAGGGGCGAATCACTTGAAATTCCCCATGGACGATCGTGTCCAGTTTTCAGCGGCTCGTCGGTCAGGCAACCTTCCATAGAGTCGGGATGAATTCAATAATAATCGGATAATTTGAACAAGTGTTGATGGAGAAATCTACCCCCGAACGCGTGCTTCCCTACCGACGGGTGGGGACCGACTGAGGGGTGGTGGGCAACTGAACAAACCCTTGCGGGCTCCGTAGAAAACAGAAATCACCCTACTGCGCATGCCTTGGACCCTCTACTACACACATTTTTTCTCATATTTTACTCGTTTTGAAAACAAAGGAACGTAAAAAAATGTTTGTTATATTTTTATTATTAACTCTCCATTTTTAAGGAATGATTTTAGCTGTAACAAACGAAATACATTGTTTTAACAATAAATATAGGATATGCGAGCATATTGCTCACTCCTTTCAACAACGTCATAAATCAAAAAACTTGATTTTTCAGGAGATCGTTTTTAAAGTTTAAAAATATAATACAATTTATTAAAAATAAATATCCACTTATTGAACTTTTTAGTTTGCAACAGATCTTTTTAGGTAAAACCTGAATGTTTTTTCTCCATTTGAAAAATATTTAGTATATTTAAAAAAATAATTAAACAATACCTATTCTTCAAAATGCAAAAACAACACTTTCTGCCCTGGAGCGGGTAAATATTAAGTTAAAAATATGCCGCTTTTGCTGGGATATAGTACATTTTCTGGGCATTCCAAAATCATGCTCAACTAAAAATTGACGTTTTTTTTATTTATGATGTTCTTGAAAGGAGTGAGCGATATAGCAAATGGGGAAAATTTGTTTATTTATTTATTCAAACTTCACGCACAGAAAAGAAATGAGTAAATTGGCTGGCTTATTGCTAAATAGCAATATCTTACAAACAAACAAAAACTGACTAGTGATATTGATCAAAATGTCTGATACCATATATAGCCGTTTGCAATCAGAGGGTAAATAGTAGTTGAACATTTAAAAAAACATTAATTACAAATTAACATATTAAAAAACGTAAATTACAAAGGATGATAATAAGGAGGGCAAAGGAAAAAGAGAGAAGGAGGTAGGGAGAAAACTAAAGGAGGATCATTGATAGACAGGTAGGATTCTAATAATACTCTTAGTAATGTCTCAGACGTTTCTTATAAGTTATTAGAGAAGGTGCATTTTTTTACAAGAAGAGTTGATTCATTCCATAGTCTAGCCGCTTGGTCAGAGAAGGTATTATTGAATAATGATATTTTACTGATTTTGAAAACAAAGGAAATTAATATATATATATTATATATATATATATATATATATATATATATATATATATATATATATATATATATATATATATATATATATATATATATATATATATATATATATATATATATATATATATATATATATATATATATATACATATATAAAAATATATATATATATATATATATAAATATATATAAATATATATATATATATATATATATATATATATATATATATATATATATATATATATATATATATATATATATATATATATATATATATATATTTATATATATTTATATATATATATATTTTTATATATATATATATATATATATATATATATATATATATATATATATATATATATATATATATATATACATATATAAAAATATATATATATATATATATATAAATATATATAATATATATATATATATATATATATATATATATTTATATATATTTATATATATATATATATATATATATATATATATATATATATATATATTAGCTGAGTGGAAGAGGCGAAGATTGTTTTCAAAGAAAGAGTGGTGTGGCGTTTTATTATCTCTGCCTATCCCTGCGGTGTAGTGACGTGATTAGTTAGTAAGTTAGTTTAATTATGAGTCGTCCTAAATAACTGCTACAGTGTCCTCGGGGATCGAACCCGAATCAATCGTTTGCAATCGAAATACTTAACAAGCTGTCGAACAAAGTTTTGGTGTCTCCTCTTCTTGGAAGTAGAAAGGACGATATGTTCAGACGTACACGTCAGAGAGTACTTTCTGATCGATCTTAATTTAAATTAGATCAATGATCTCCAAAATGGGGCGCGCGTACTCTGAGGGATACGCAGAAAGTTCCAAGGGACACGCCACATTACTCTTCAAAATACGTGTACGAGTACTTTATGACCTCTCATTCGAACCCTTATCCGCACCCTAATGGTGCATAGGGCACTGCATAATATAGACGCAGTGTTATCTTGATCGTTAAAACACGAAGGAAAGGTGATCAGCCCTCCGCTTCAGGTACCAGTCCAGGGTAATATTGAATAAATATTAGAGTGAAAAAATCACTTTTATTTATTAGACCCCCCTAGGGAATCGAACCCGGGACCTCCAGAACGGTAGCCGAGCGCGCTGACCATTACACTACGGAGGCGGACATGACCTCTAGCGTTCACAAAATTAGAACATCTTGAGTGTGTCCAAATACTTGTTCACAAATCTGTTTTATCTCCAATTATAGGATTTAATTTTCATATTATTTTTTGACATCTCATCAAAGATGAAGAAGAATATATCTAGTTAAGTTCTAGTGATTCAAGAAGAATGTTTCTGAATTGGTTCATATATATGTATATATATATATAGAACATCCAAGAATTTGAGTAGTGTGGTTGTCAATAATGGGTGGAATTGGTGAATGTTACACGTGTGTAAAGTGATCACTTAAACCAGCCTATGACGGTCGTCAGCCCCGCAAATGCCCAGACTTCCATATTCTTCTTCATCTTTGGTGAGATGTCAAAAAATAATACAAAATTAGTGCTTTGCCGCGCCTAACGTACTTTATTCATTTAGGAAGCAAATTCGTTTTGTGAAACCCGTTTTCCCATTTAATTTTTTTTTCTTCTTCTAAGCCTTATCTGCACGAAATGGTGCATAGGGCATCATTTTAACTCAGTGTTATCTTGATCGTTACTTACATGAAGGCAAGTTGATTACTCCTGATCTTCAAGGTCCAGTTCAGTGTAATATTAAATACATTAAACAATTGTCACAATTTTAATTTTTATGTGTTTTTTAATAAAATACAACTTAGTAGACTCAAAAAATCTTTGTCTGATATAAAAATAAACTAATAATGTTACAATTTAATGAACAAATGTTGGTAAATTGTAACAAAGAAATAAACAGATTTTATATGCGTGAGTGAAAATCTTCAAACACTCTGATCACAATGATTCTTCGTTACATCGTTTGCAAACGTAATGAGTTTTCTTCCTACAGCCGCTATGGTGGCATTTTGATCGAACAAGTCTTGAAGAAATTTACTGCAAACAAATTTGTAAGATAAATACTTTTTTAACGATTTGGCAGCACTTATGGCTTTGCTATTTTTAAGACCTCACATCACTCACCTTTTTCAACAACGTCATATATCAAAAATCCTCAATTTCCAGTTGTGCATGTTTTCAGAATGCCTATAAAATGTACTATATCTCAGCAAAAGCGGCATATTTCTAACCTAATATTTACCCGCTACAGGGCAGAAAGTGCTGTTTTTGTATTTTAAAGAAAATGTATTGTTTAATTATTTTTTTAAATATACTAAATATTTTTCAAATGGAGAAAAAACCTTCAGGTTTTACCTAAAAATATCTGTTGCTGCTTAGTAAAAAGTTCAATAGTGGCTTGATATTTATTTTTAATACATTTTATTATATTCTTTAAAAACGATTTCCTGAAAAACAAAAGTTTTTTTTATATATATATATGACGTTGTTGAAAGGAGTGAGCGATATGAGGGCTTTATGTGGTAGACATCGTACACGCCAGGCGCGTACATTTAACATTTTCTCGTGCGGAATACGCGCTAGACGTGTTTGGATGATAAACAATGAGTCAAATCTCATAAAAGTATCATTGCGTAGTTGAAAGTATACCCTCACAGTCTACACAATATGTTATGTATGTATTCTTCTTCCTAACTCCATCCCAACTTATCGTCTTTGTAGACTGTTGCAGTCAGCTCTCCTCGTCCTCAGATTGTAGGTCCTTCTATCATATACAACGTCACCTAGGTCATGCCTTCGAATCGTGTTACCTTTGTGCAGCATCCACGAATTTTTCGGTCTTCCTCTAGATGTCTTTCGAGGAAGATCCATGGCGTTTGCCTGATTTACAATATGTCCTATGTGCCCATACCATCTCAATTACCTTACCTCTACCTTACTATTGATGTCTGTTACACCCAGACTTGCACGAATACGTGAACTCTTTATTTTATTTTTGTGAATATATTGCCTATACCCAAATTAACCAGCAGCCTGACATATCGCCCACTCCTTTCAAGAACGTCATAAATCAAAAAACGTGATTTTTCAGGAGAACGTTTTTAAGGTTCAAAAATATAATGTAATGTATTTAAAATAAATATCAAGCCACTTATTGAACTTTTTACTGTGCAACAGGTTTTGTAAAACCTCAAGGTTTTTTCTCCATTTGAAAAATACTTAGTATATTTTAAAAAATAACTAAACAATACATTTTCTTCAAAATGCAAAGACAACACTTTCTTCCCTGTAGCGGGTAAATATTAAGTTAAAAATATGCCTCATTTGCTGGGATATAGTACCTTTTCTGGGCATTCCGAAAACATGCACAACTGAAAATTGACGATTTTTGATTTATGACGTTCTTGAAAGGAGTGAGCGATATTATATATAAAATAGAACCCATTCGGGGATCCAAAATAAATGATCTGAAAAAATACTTAATGGAAAGATATATATGTAGTGATTAGTCATATTTTCTTATTTTGTTTTTACCTTGTTTTTTTTACATTTTCTCATTTGATATATTTTCACATTTTTTATATTTTCTCATTTGTTTATTTTAAATATGTTTCTTACCTTATGTTTTTCGCATTTATTTTTTTTAAATATGCTATTTATGACTATTTATTATATCTGTTTATTTTTTTTATATTTTGCCATGTTTTGGTTATTTTTTTAAATCTTTTTTGTAACTTTATTATTTGTGTTCCAGTCTTGTTAACCTTAATCCCATGTCAAAAATGAGAAATAGAAATTACTCATCGGGAATATTATATTTATGACTTATGTATGTAATATATTTTTAAAAATAAATAAATAACCAAACAAATAAATTTTATTTTTAGTTGTTTTTACATTTTCATATCTCAGCATAGAAAATACACATACTTCCATATTCTTCTTCATCTATGCTGAAATTTATTAATTACATCAATTTTATGCACCACTTTATAATACCTACTACGATATGACACCTATGGTATTCCAACTCGTATAAAACCGTATGTCCACCTCCGTAGCGCAGTGGTCAGCGCGTTTGGCTATCGTGCTGGAGGTCCCGGGTTCGATTCCCAGGGGGGTCAAAGCAAATATGGCCGATTTTCACTCTCATATTTATTTAATATCACCCTGGACTGGTACAAGAAGCGCAGGGCTGATCACCTTGCCTTCGTGCAATTAACGATCAATATAACGATAACTGCGTCGCTACGATGCAGTACCCTATGCACCATTGGCTGCGGATAAGGGTTAAGAGAAAAAAATAAAACTGTAAAATAATTTAGTCTGAGACCCTTGAGAATCGTATAAATCTTTTATTTTACTTGTGTTTCTCTGTTTTACGGTTATTTTCCTTGGCTAAGGGATGAAGCGGGGAGAAGATGAGTACTTCCGTCCCCTCCCAAAGGTGGTGATGTCCATCTGACCTGTCCACGTGTCTGCCCGCTAAGTGTACCACAATGTCGGAACGTAAATTTACCCAAAATGTCGGAGGCACTTGGGAAAACGAATCCTTTTATCGGCCCATACACAGTAAGGGCGGTTGTCCACTACACGGAATCACACAGAATTTTGCCGTCCGGCACGTCAGTTAGTCAGTTTTAAAACGACGATTTTACGATTGAATTCACGCGCAACGTGTTCACGCACCGTTTAAGAGCTCCGATTCAAAGAAAGATGGACAAAAGCACGAGCCAATCCAAGCCAATCGTCGTTTTAAAACGCTAACTACGTGCCGGACGGTAAAATTCCGTGTAAGTCACAAATGCCCTATGTAAAGCTAAGTCTAAATTTTAGAGTTGTATCCTTGGGATATAATATGAAGAATGAAGAGGGGGCAGGAGCTTTTAATTATTTTTATTTATTTTTTATATTAATTTTTATTTATTCTCTGTAGGAACACAATAAGGGGAGGTTTTAGTAATTTTTATACTCGTATAGTCACTAATATGTTTATTTTTATTTATATTTTCGACAGGCACAGATTAAACAAAAAGGCAAAATTACACGGAATTCCGGGTAGTGGACAAGCGCCCTACCGTCCGGCAGTCCGGTTTTGAAAAATAAAAGCGACTACGACAGTTTAGCGTGATGGAATTTACGCGCAACGTGTTCACGCACCAATCAAGAGCACCGATCCGAAGAAAGATGGACAAAAGCACAAGCCAATCCAAGTCAATCATCCGTTTTATATGCTAACTGAAGTGCCGGACGGTAAAATTCCGAGCGGTGCACAAGCGCTCAAAATGTCGGACGTACTTGGGAAAACGAATCCTTTTATCGACTCATACCATATACAGTAAGTGCGTCATCATTTTGTTTTTTTTTTTACTTATTTAATTCATCATACACATAATTAATAGAGGGTGGCGCAAAATTAATCATCCAATTTTGTTTTTTAATAACTTTTTAAGTAAATAAAAAAATTATCTTCAGTGATTAAAATCTTTATTTGGTTTCAATTTTTATTTAGACCTTTTACTGCCTAGTTCACAAATCGCTCACTCCTTTCAAGAACGTCATAAATCAAAAAACATGATTTTTCAGGAGATCGTTTTTAAAGTTTAAAAATATAATAAAATGTATTAAAAATAAATATCTACCCACTTATTGAACTTTTTACTGTGCAACAGATCTTTTAGGTAGCACCTAAAGGTTTTTTCTCCATTTGAAAAATATTTAGTATATTTAAAAAAATAATTAAACAATACCTTTTCTTCAATTATGTCCGCCTCCGTAGTGTAATGGTCAGCACGCTCGGCTACCATTCTGGAGGTCCCGGGTTCGATTCCCAAGGGGGACAAAATAAATATAAGTAATATTTTCACTGTAATATTTATTCAGCATTGCCCTGGACTGGTACCTGAAGCGGGGGGCTGATCACCTTTCCTTCATGTGTAAACGATCAAGATAACACTGCGTTTATATAACGCAGTGCCCTATGCACCATTGGGGTGTGGATAAGGGTTTTATTATTATTTATTATTTCTTCAAAATGCAGAAACAACATTTTGTGCCCTGTAGCGGGTAAATATTAAGTTAAAAATAAGTCTCTTTTGCTGGGATATAGTACATTTTCTGGGCATTCCGAAAACATGCACAACTGAAAATTGACGAATTTTTATTTATGACGTTCTTGAAAGGAGTGAGCGAAATGTCAAATATGATTGACGTACGACGCCATTTGCAAAAATTATATAAATTTTGCGCCACCTTGTATAATAAAATAACAACTTTATAAAAAAAAATCCATATAAACAGTAAGTACGTATTTATTTTACTTACTCATTAATTTCGTCATACACATAATTTTTAAAATAATATAACCACTATTTAATTGTTTTCACATATAATTTATTTGACGAGTGACCGGGATTCGTCGTTACCGACATTATCAGACTGGTTAAATTTACAATTACTGCAATTTTCTGTACTGAGTGCGTGAGGGCAGATTTTACAGTTGATATTAATTGCGTTTTTTTTTTTAATAATATAACTAATATTTGGCTAATTTATAAAGACTTTTGAATATATCGTAGTCGTACAGGAGAAAGTGACCAACTAACAAAACGTAAAATGTTCAGGAGGGCCATTTAAGTCAATATATTATACATAGGGCAATATTAAGCTAGTAAGATATCAAATAGTCAATGACGAGCGAGTGTTTTTGCCTAGAATTTTCACTCATGAATTACATGAAATTGTAGTAACTTTAAACATAAAGAGTAAATTCACTCACAAGTAGGCATAGGCTATGAAACTTATAAAGTTGAAGCCTGAGTAGGGACATGATAAACGGTGTTGCATAAGCCGTAGCTAGATTTCAGAGTCACTTGGACGTTAGGTAATTAAAAAAAAATAGTCAATGATCACGTTTTTGTAAAACAATGTACTTGGTCACTTTCTCCTGTATGACTACGATATGAAATCTCTTTGTATATTAAATTTATATGGAGATTTAATTTCGACTCCATTCATTCTACTTTTGACCTTCTTTTGCCAACTTCAAGTTTTACTTCCATACATCTATTAATAATTAATTTAACAGCCAAAAAGTCAACTTTTGTCGATCACTGTCACTCCTGGGATCACAAAGTCTTGAAGCGATAAATTCGGGATACCTATTTAACTCTCTCCCTAATCTGCCAGTCCTTCGGGAGGAATGAGGAAGTATTCCTTCCTTAATCGGGAAATCCCATTTCGTCGGGATGAATTCACTCGTTTTGGCGTCTCCCTTGGGTCTATTGTTGGCATAAGAATTAGAATAAAACCTAGGTATATCAAATAAGAATAAGGAAGGAAAATCTTATAGTAATAGGTGGGTTTTGTCATATTTTGTAATAGAAATAGGTTGGTTAGACCAGTAACAATAATTTATTTTTGATTGGTTGGAAGACAATGAATAATTTATTTATTAATTTTATGTCAAACACAGATTTTTTGAGTCTACTAAGTTGTATTTTATTAACAAAAACACATAAAAAATAATATTGTGACAATTGTTTCGCCTAGTTATGGCCATGACTAGGAAAATGCCATAAATCGAAACAATTGACACAATATTACGCATAACATATTGCGTTTTTGTTAATAAAATACAACTTAGTAGACTCGAAATCTGTGTTTGATTTAAAATTAATACATATGTATATTAAAATGGAGTTCTGCAAATTAAATGCCAAATCAATAAATACATTGAATAATCATTGGAATAAACATATACAGTGGAATCTCTCATAACGAGTAATTCACAGAACGATGATAAAAATGAAAAGTAGCTCCGTTGACGAGCGATATTTCGCATAACGAGTAACAGAGGAAGGGCAAATCCCTTTTTCACGACATTCCCTTGTGAGCCGGGACCTTCGCGGCTTGGGAAGGAGTTACCAAGAAGACCCTCACTTCTGCTTGGAAAAAAACTTTGGCCGGAGATTGTTGTTAAATGTGATTTTGAAATAGTAAAACTGTGGAGTCTAGAGTCAACGAGATTGTATCATTAGCCAATATCATGGGATTCGATGTGGATAACAACGATATTGAAGAGCTTGTGAAAGAGTAGGTACAGCCAAGAGCTGATCACCGAAGAGCTTTGAAAGCATGGGAAACTGTTGCATCCTACATTAAGAAGCATCACCCTAACAAGGAGGTGGCTATTCGTGCTACAAATTAATTCAATGATAATGATGTGACACATTTTCGACAAATTTTGAAGCGTCGGCAAAAACAAATGTCTTTAAACAGTTTTCTAGTTAAAATGGATTAAATATTACGGGCCATAAATTAATATTTTTATAAACGTTTTTTTCCGTTCTAAATTAAATTCTAAGTTTTTACACTCCTTAACAATTTGTAAGTAATTTTATTTGAATAAACGTTAAAAAAAGAGTTTGCATAATCGTATTTCACATTGTTTTGTATGGGAAAAAATGTTTCGCTAAACGAGTAAGATGCTGGAACGAATTAAACTCGTTAAGATAGGTTCCACTGTATTCATTCAAAGAAGATTTATATAGAAATACATTAAATACAAATTGTATCAAAACAATGTTGAATGTTTATCTATATTTTAATGACGTATGCAGCCATTTTTTTTAAAAGTACATTAAGTCATTTAAATGGCTTACCATTCTTAGTTCTTAAACTTAGTTTAGATAAATGTAATAAATAAATACGTGAGATTATAAAATTTACAATAAAGATGAAACATAGAAAAATAGTAATATATTGTATTGAACTTAGTAAAAGTAAGAAACATAAGCAATTGCAAAATGAGAAAAATTAGGTTAATAATTATTTTATAACATTATAGAGTAAATAATACAGAATTCAACATCACATATAAATATGTTGTTTTTAAATTTATTAATAGAACTTTTGTTTTGCCTTTGCAAGTGTACCAAAAAAGTGAATGAATGGTGAGTGCATTTTTTAAATAACGCGTTTTAAACATATGTATAAAAACTTTTTAAAGTAATTTTTTTAAAACTTTTTTTATCTCTTTGTTGGCCGATCAATTCGGATTAACAATTTACTGAGAATATTTTGTATTTTTTTTTAGATATATTTAAGATTTTAAACACCTCATTATAATAGAAACATTTAAATTAAATAGTATTTGGATAAAATAAGTATTTACAGTCGAGGGGGTATCAAATAGTTTAAAAATATAGCATTCAGCAGTTTCTGACATATTTTCACATAAGACGAAAAAGAAATCGAAGATTCGTATGTTTATTACAAGAAAAATATGGTGAATGCGAAATGACGATCATGGAATGTTGATTACATAGTGTGTGTTAAGTAGGTACCGAGTTAAATAAAAATATCTAGTTAGTTACATCACTATAGAAAGGGAAAAAATATCTATGGAATTCACCTGTCACTTTTGTCATTGTAATTTTGTGATTCATTGTGACTTTTTATCTTCGTTTAGTTTTTTTTGTTTGTTTCAGACGTAAACAATATTCGCGTCATGTCCAATTAGTTTATATTCCATAGTCGAAACTGAGTTTTACAGCTTGAAAATGGTCAACTTCAAGAACGTGATGTTCTACTCGCGAAAGTGCGACACGAAAACATTGTTTTACGACGAGGCTTGCCTGAGCGTAGTGTCCGATAAAAATGTTTCTCTCTTAAAACAATACACGGAATGCGAGGGGTGCGATTATGTAAGCGGATTAACAGTGAACAATGGCACGAATGACCTGCTCGTGCGTACAATATGGCCTCTCGCTTACAAAATACAAAACAACGACGATAATACCCAAATTTGCAACGGAACTGTTTTGTTCAAAGAGTACGGCAGGTACCAAATAAACGTCACGGGAAATGGATGCTCCGATATTTTCATTACGGAGCAGCCCGATGAGCCTTTACTACCGTTTTTAGTCGCTATCGTGATCATGTTGGCCATCGCGACTCTGTGGTACTTGGTAAAGGGACTTATCAAGAAAATTGGACAATCTGAGATGTGGAACCAAATACTTAGGAGGTTAGATACTTACATTTTTCTTCTTCTTCTAAACCTTGTCCGCGCCCAATGCTGTATAAAAGCACTGCAAGTGGACAGTCATCTTTCTACTCCTATACAATTTGACAGTCTTTTTGCCTTTTTGCCTTTGGTATGCTGACGATGCTGTGCTTCTTGCCGATAGTAGAAAAGACCTGCAGGAGCTGGTGTCAAGTGTGTATAGTAAATGTGTAGCAAATCCAAAGTCGTGTTTTTTGAAAAAAAAATTATGTAGATCTGGGTGTAAATTGTACATTTTTTTTTACTTTAAAGGCGGAGACTGACCGGAGCCTTTCTTCGTAACAAAACATCGTAAAAACATCGTAAGATCGCTCGCGGCGAGCATGTTACATGACGTTACAGCATTGCTGACTGACCGCCATCAGTGCTCGCTAGTGGCCTTGTGCTCAGTGTTGCCATATGTCACACCAAAAAATCTGAAAATCTGAATCAATAACCCAAAATCTGGATGAATGTTTGCAACATTGCATAGGTACTGTAGTTAAAATGTCGGACGACGAAGACGTGATTCTTGGTTCTGTGATTTTAATAAATTACTCCAAATGAAGAAAAAAAATTAATATAGTGCCAATCCCCACAAATTCCCCGCAGTTTGGGGAATTGCCCACAGATTGGCAACCCTGTACTAACCTAAAATTGCATCCGACTTCGGATGGAGCATTCGGAAGGAGCGACGAGCAGTTCGGCTCGGTGTTACCTTACGACGAAATGCTCCGGTCAGTCTTCGCCTTAACTCTGTTATAGTCTTGTTTCTTCCGCTCTTATAAATGTGGTATTACTATGAAAGTTCGTGGAATTTGTGACTCTTACATGAGTTACGAGCTGCGTACTACGATTTCCATACAAATATGAACTGGGGTCTTGTGGTAACTAGTTTTGGATCACTTGTAAATTTTTGATGATCAGTACGGGAAAGTTAATTTTTTTTTTTTTTACAATACTGTAATATAATGTTTTACATAGATTTATATTATCCACTGACACTTTGTGATGGAATTGCATTTTTAATATATTATTAGATTAAAACCAATATTTTTAGCTTTTCCACTTTATTTTTATTTGACCAGCGACCGGGTTTCGTCGTTACCGACATCATCAGACTGGTCTGATGATGTCGGTAACGACAAAACCCGGTCGCTGGTCAAATAAAAATAAAGTGGAAAAGCTAAAAATATTGGTTTTAATCTAATAATGTTTTACAACTTTTTTTTTTGATGAACAAGCATAGCCCGTGACGAGACATTCATTTACATTATTAAAAATATATATATAAGAAAACGTATATATATATCTAGATAGTCTTCTTCTTCTTCTTCTTCTTGGTGTAAGCCTTGTGGCCTATTTTTAAGAGGGATTAGCCGCCTGCGATGTTGATTCCCAGCTATCGATCCATCTCTTTGGTGGTCTGCTCGGGCGTCGTCTACAATGGGGTTGGCTGTACAGTGCGATGTGGGGGAGTCTGGATGGTTCCATTCTCCTCACATGCGCTACCATTGTCTCCTTCGTTGCCTTCCCCACCTAACGACATCTTCCATCTCGCATATTTCCCTATCCTGGTGTTTCTTATTCTATCTCGAAGACTCTTGACTGATATGCTTCTTAGAGTCTTCATTTCCGACATATCTAGATAATACTATCAATATAACACAAAACAAAGTAAATTGATATAAACAAAATTATAGAACATTTTGAGTGTGTCCAAATACTTGTTCACAAAATCTGGATTATCTCCAATTACAGGAGTTATTTTCATATTATTTTTTGATATCTCATCAAAGATGAAGAAGAATATGGAAGTCTGGGCATTTACGGGGCTTACGACCGTCATAGGCTGTAAACTTATCACTTAAACCAGCCTATGACGGTCGTAAGCCCCGTAAATGCCCAGACTTCCATATTCTTCTTCATCTTTGATGAGATATCAAAAAATAATATAAAATTATAGAATTTCATTAATTGATTCGGCAGTCACTTTGTGGTAAAATCTATCCTTTTTAATTAATGTTTTACCTAGTAAATACCACTTTTTCTTAAAATCTACTGTGATACGTGTTGATTCGATGCATTCCGCATCATTTTCAAACACCGTATGTGAAGCTAATTCTAAATTTTAGAGTTGGGTCCTTGGGACGTTGAATGTTGAAGAGGGGGTAGTAGCTGTTACTTATTTATATTTATTTATTTAATTTTTATTTTTTATTTTTATTTCTTATCAGAGGGAACATAGACAAAAGGGGGGAGGCTTTAGTCATTGTCATATTGTTAATTATGGGTTTATTGTTATTTATATTTTTATGAATTTCTATTGTTTCAAAATGTTGCAGTTTATGGCTTTTCGTATTAATTATTTTTAAGGTTTCTACGTTATTGTGGTCAAATTTGTGATCATTATATATTAAAGCCTCCGTCTCCGTAGTGTAATGGTCAGCGCGCTCGGCTACCGTTCTGGAGGTCCCGGGTTCGATTCCCAAGGGTGGTAAAATAAATATAAGCGATTTTTTCACTGTCATATTTATTCAATATTACCCTGGACTGGTACCTGAAGCGGAGGGCTGATCACCTTTCCTTCATGTGTAAACGATCAAGATAACACTGCGTTTATATGACGCAGTGCCCTATGCACTATTGGGGTGCGGATAAGGGTTTTATTATTTTTTATTTATATATTAAATGGTTAGCGAGTTCCGAAAAATTATTATTTCTCAAACATTATTCATGTTCCCTGATTCCTGTTTTGAATTTTCTGGAAGTCATACCAATATACGAACTTCCACAGTCGCAATTTAATTTATATATGCCACTATTGTGTAAAATATATTTCCAGGATTACTTTGTGTTTTAAAATTTTTAATTAAATTATTTTTTGTGTAAAATGCTGGTTTTTTATTATTAGGGAATTTTTTGGTTATTTTATGTGATGTTTTATTTATGTAAATGATTCTTTTCTAGTTGGTTTTTACTTTTTCATTATACGTTTTGGCTGAGTAAAGAAATATTTTTGTTAAATTATTTTTATTTTTACGCGCCAATATCGCGTCTATTATATTTGGTTTATAACCGTTATTGTAAGCAATTTGTTTAATTGTATTTATTTCTCGTTTAAACTTATTATCATTTAATGGAAATTGTAGTGCTCTATGGATCATGGAGTTAAAGCTGGCTAGTTTATGATTAAGTGGATGGGCTGAACAAGTATTTACTAAGTAAAATATTAATTGAAGATTATAGAAGTTTACATGAACAAAATACACATTGCAACAATAACTGTCCGCTGTTGGCTGTCTCTAATTAAGTTTGATGTTGCAGGGGCGATTCGGGCGACGAGCTGCTGGGCGCCAGCCCGAGCCCGACGCGGCGCGCCAGCACGCGACTGCTCTCGGCCGACGTCTTCCGCGGCGCCACCATCTCGCTCATGATCCTGGTGAACTACGGCGGCGGCGGCTACTCCCAGCTGCGCCACGCCGTCTGGAACGGGCTCACCATCGCCGACCTGGTCTTCCCCTGGTTCGCCTGGCTCATGGGCATGTCGCTCTGCCTGTCGCTGCACACGCGCCTGCGCACCGCCATGACCAGGGGGACGGCCTTCATGCAGGTTCGGCCCTGCACATTATTCTACAAATCAACCCGCAAAAGTCAAGCGCGGTCCGTCCATACATGCTGTGGATACTCGGCATCCCTTGCATTTTAGAGTAAAAAGATTTAAACTTCTGTCCTTAAACAGCAATACTGCAATTTAAATATTTTGATATTTCTACAGCGACCATATTATGTTATTTTTTTTACAAAAACAGCGCTGTACAAAATCATACAAATATTATTATTATAAAAGAACGTGCATATATCGTCCCGTCACAGCGTATGCGCAACGAGCGACACGATACAAAGATCGCGGGCGAGTCTAATACACATACATTCTCAAATACTGTGAAACGCGTAAAAAGCGTGTAAACAAGCAATACTGGATGCGATTTGTAAGCCGCGTGCACATGTCAGAACCATGCGTACTGAGACCCGCAAGCCAACATCCATATCAACTGCATACGATATTAATGACAGCATCCGACGTACAAAAAACGTCTTTAATACTAATGTGTATAATGAACAGAATCACATACTGTATTGGATTGTTCTTAGTGCGCGCGTTGCTTTGACAGTTTACTTTTGAGCTTGAAGACTGAAGTTTAACTGTTGTTGAATATTATTAACCTGCGATTTACTTAATAATTTGAATAAATAAAAATGAATTCACCATATTTTGTATCTGTAATTATTGAGTTTTGGATTTATGGAGATGGCGTCTAGATGTGCATATTTGATATCTAGTACGTAGTAAGTTTTTGTTTTGGCATATGGGAACACTGGACCAAGTATTCGTTAAGTCGCAACTTAATTTTCTCTTAATCCTGGTAACATTTTATGTAGTTGATTTTTTCCTAAAACACTGTTTTTGTATTGAATAAGTTTTTCTTCAAAATAATTATATGATTTTGAAAAGAACAGTTATTGAAAGGTAAGAAGTTCTATATATATATATAACGTGGTAATATTTTCCTTTTGAAAATTAAGTGTAAATAATATGTAAAGTGGGTGTATAATAATAAAATAAACAATGTGTTGCTTTGTAATTAAAGTTTATTCTTAATTTATCTTTATATCTATCTATCTATCTATCTATCTATCTGATTCTGACAGTTAATAATATTATCGGAAGTCTTTTGTTTAATTCTGAGCGACGCATGCGGCATCTGGTGGTAGAACTGTTTTATGTAGGTACTTTTTGTAAGTACTTAATAAAATGTATAGGTAGGTACCTAGTTATTTTATTACATCTCCCCCCTTGGGGATGAAAATTCATAGTAAAATTTTCACTCGTCCTCCGGATCATCTTCTTGTATAAGTTTAGTGATATGATAAAGTTTTTTTTTTTTTTTTCTTTCTTTCTTTTTTCCTTCTTTTTTTTCTTTCTTGTTTTTTTTCTTTCTTCCTTTTTTTTTTCGTTCTTTTTTTTCTTTTTTTTTGTATTTTTTTTTCTTCTTGACCCTTTTAAAGTAGACACAGTTTTTCTCAATCCATTTGTTTTTTTCTTTTGAATTCCTTCATTTTTATTCAGATCTCTTAAAGTATCTTCTAATATAACCAAATGTACAACTTTTAATTGTTCATCTGCATTTTTATTCGATTCTAAAACTGGATTCCGGCTTAGACAATCTACTTCTAAATTCTTCTTTCCTGGAGTATATTTTATTTCATCTTTCGTAGAAGTTTTTTCTACTTTATTTTTATTTTCATTTTTCAAGCACTGTTTCTGTGTTATTTGTATGTCTTCATTTTTATTCTGATCTTTTGAAATATCTTCTAATTTAACCAAATTTACAACTTTTAATTGTTCATCTGCATTTTCATTCGATTTTAATACTGGATTCCTGCTTAGACAATCTACTTCTAAATTCTTCTTTCCTGGAGTATATTTTATTTTATCTTTCGTAGAAGCTTTTTCTACTTTATTTTTATTTTCATTTTTCAAGCACTGTTTCTGTGTTATTTGTATGTCTTCATTTTTATTCTGATCTTTTAAAATATCTTCTAATTTAACCAAATTTACAACTTTTAATTGTTCATTTGCATTTTCCTTCGATTCTAATACTGGATTCCTGCTCATACAATCTGCTTCGAAATTCTTCTTTTCTGGAGTATATTTTATTTTATATTTTGTAGAAATTTTTTCCACATTATTTTTATTTTCATTCTTCAAGCACTGTTTCTGTGTGATTTGTAAATCTTCATTTTTATTATTAATCTTATCATCGTCCTTTGTTTTAAACCAGCATGTTGCTTCAGGGTGATATCGAGTTCCCTTATTTAATTTTTCACAAATCTTACATGGACTTTTATCTTTAATTTTATCACTAGTTCTTAGATTTCCACGTCTTCTTTGATTATCTTCTAATCGTTTTCTTTGATCATCTTCTAATTTTTCTCTCTCACTCCGAACATATTGTAGTAATTGTTTTAATACATCTAATGTTTCATAATCCATTTCCATTTAACAAAATTGTCGTTTTATAACGTGGTAATATTTTCCTTTTGAAAATTAAGTGTAAATAATATGTAAAGTGGGTGTATAATAATAAAATAAACAATGTGTTGCTTTGTAATTAAAGTTTATTCTTAATTTATCTTTATATCTATCTATCTATCTATCTATCTATCTGATTCTGACAGTTAATAATATTATCGGAAGTCTTTTGTTTAATTCTGAGCGACGCATGCGGCATCTGGTGGTAGAACTGTTTTATGTAGGTACTTTTTGTAAGTACTTAATAAAATGTATAGGTAGGTACCTAGTTATTTTATTACATATATTCTAAAAATAAATAAATATCCATTATACATTCTTTAAAAAAATCAGGCATGGACAGACGTGTCACCTTTTCAGCAGTTGGCCGGGGAATGAGTTATGTCTTTATGAATGTCCCCTTAACTGAGTAAAAGTTAAATTAAAAATTCATATTTGTTTTCCAGGTTCTTCGGAGATCAGTGATTTTGATCGGCCTCGGAGTGGTGATAGGTTCCAAAGGCCGCATCATCGAAGAGCTCAGACTGCCCGGAGTGCTGCAGAGGCTCGGACTCGCTTACTTTATTGTTGCGGGATTCGAGTGCTTTGCGATGAATGCCTCGTTGAGTTACACGCCAGGTTAGAACAATGCAATGCAAGACTAATGTTTTCTTTTATCAATGTGGCAGCAAAGCTATACTGGTAACCCTAATGCAAGGGTGGCCAACCCGCGGCCCGCGGGCCGCATGCGGCCCGCCGGGTGTCTACTTGCGGCCCGCGGAGCAAATCACACATTTTTTCCTTTAGTGTGCACAAAACCACCAAAAGAACATTCCACCGTGCGTAGTTCGTATCATATCCCATATATAGGAGTATTTTACTATCCTGATAATTTCAGGACCCATAATGGCGTCAAGTAGTAAAGACGTTGGACTAAAGAAGAGAAGAGTAACAGAAGAACTGAAAAGTTTTTAAGACAGATGGACCATAAAATATTTTTTCATGGAATTTAAAATAAAGCCAACATGCGTGATCTGCAATGATTCTGTTTCTATCTTGAAAAAGTAAAACATTAGAGGACATTACGAGGCTAAACATGCAAATAAGTTTGAAAAGTAGCTAATAAATATGTTTACATAATTTGTTTTGTCCGCCTCCGTAGTGTAATGGTCAGCACGCTAGGCTACCGTTCTGGAGGACCCGGGTTCGATTCCCAGGGGGGGTAAGAATAAATATGAGTGATTTTTTCACTGTAATATTTATTCAATATAACCCTGGACTGGTACTTGAAGCGGAGGGCTGATCACCTTTCCTTCATGTGTAAACGATCAAGATAACGCTGCGTTTATATGACGCAGTGCCCTATGCACCATTGGGGTGCGGATAAGGGTTTTATTATTATTATATATAATATATATGAGCACGGAAACAACAAGAAAAACTTGGTAAGTAATGTAAGGTTAAGTATATAAATCACGTAAAGGAAAGGCGATCAGCCCTCCGCTTCAGGTACCAGTCCAGGGTAATATTGAATAAATATTACAGTGAAAAAATCACTCATATTTATTCTTACCCCCCCTGGGAATCGAACCCGGGTCCTCCAGAACGGTAGCCGAGTGTGCTGACCATTACACTACGGAGGCGGACAAAACAACACATACTTCCCAAATATACGAAACCATCGTCCTGTTTCAAAATTTCCCAATCTACTGCATTTTTACACCCTATATTTATCTCGTTTTTATTCACCATAATCGCAGAGACCAGTGTTGATAATTTCCCTTCCGTTCAGGCACGGCCCTATTCCGCGACCTGCACTCCACGTGGAAGCAGTGGCTGTTCACGCTCAGCCTGGTGGCCCTGCAAGTGGGCATCACCCTGGGCGTGGCGGCCCCCGGCTGCCCGCAGGGCTACATGGGGCCCGGAGGGCTGCACAAGGGGTCCGTGGCCCCCAACTGTACGGGAGGCATTGCAGGCTACATTGACAGGTGACAAAATTCAATTATTTTTTGTGTTCTAAAAGCTTTATTACCATATTATTTTTTGTCATCTCAATATAGATGAAGAAGAATATGGAAGGCTGGGCAAATGCCTGTAAATACAGGGCAGATTATTTTTGTTTGTTCTGCAATATATGTACTTACTTACTTACTTATAACCCTTATCCGCACCCAATGGTGCATAGGGCACTGCATCGAATTGACACTGTGTTATATTGATCATTACTTACGTGAGGGCAAGGTGATCACTCTTGAGCTTCATGAACCAGTCCAGGGTAATATCAAATAAATATTACAGTGTAAAATCACAAATATTTATTTTTACCCCCCCCCCCCCCTGGGAATCGAACCCGGGACCTCCAGCACGGTAGCTGTGCTGGAGGTCCCGGGTTCGGACACCCGACCATTACACCACAAAGGCGAACAATGGGCGGTATGAAAAATATTCCAATACGTGAAATGACTCAAACTAAACTGAAGATTGAGATCGCATAAAAACTCTGAAGATTTCTGGCGATGCCTTTACAAGCGACACACTAGCCAATCCGGACAAGGCATCTCAAATAATGTCAACAGACTGTCGCCTAGCACTCAGGTAGCAGATTACCCTTCAAGGCGTTTTATTTCACACTGATAACAAACCCGTATATTGCCGTTTCCTGCCGATAACCGACAGTCGACAAAAACGGCATTTGCCGTGTCCCGCAGTTGACCGACAGTATGCGAAAAATGGCAAATGCCGTGTCCCGCCGACAACGTGTTAATTAACATCTTAATGCTATAATTTTTGCAAATGGCGTCGCACGTCAATCATATTTGACATTTCGCTCACGCCTTTCAAGAACGTAATAAATCAAAAAACTTGATTTTTAAGGAGAACGTTTTTAATGTTTAAAAATATAATACAAGGTACTAAATTTTAAAAATATAATACAATGTTAAAAAACACATTAAAATTAATATAGCGACAATTGTTTCGCCTAGTTACGGCATTTTCAAACGAATGTCAAAATACAACTCAGTAATAATAATAATAATAATAAAACCCTTATCCGCACCCCAATGGTGCATAGGGCACTGCGTCATATAAACGCAGTGTTATCTTGATTGTTTACACATGAAGGAAAGGTGATCAGCCCTCCGCTTCAGGTACCAGTCCAGGGTAATATTGAATAAATATGACAGTGAACAAAATCACTTATATTTATTTTACCCCCCTTGGGAATCAAACCCGGGACCTCCAGAACGATAGCCGAGCGTGCTGACCATTACACTACGGAGGCGGACAAAACAACTCAGTAGTAGACTCAAAAAATCTATCACCAATTAAATATAATATAAATTAAAATGGAGTTCTACAAATTGAACGCCAAACCGATAAATATTATTCAGCCCTTTTCGAATGCCTTCAGCCGATGTTTTAAACTTATCATGTTTATTCTCCGCAGAGCCGTGTTTGGCCCCCTCCACCTGTACAAGGGCGGCACCTACAAGCAGCTGTACGAGACGTCGGTCCCCTTCGACCCTGAGGGTCTCCTCGGCACCCTGACCTGTGTGCTGGTGGTCCAACTCGGGGCTCAGGCCGCCCGGGTGCTGCTCTCCTACTCGCATGCCAAGTGAGTGTAGAAAGATCTAGCCAAAGAAAGAATGAATAATTTACTAGGAATCCCTTTTTGCAAATCCAGACTCGCGCAAAGATTCCCATTTTTAATAGCTCCGAAACTGTTTAATTCATTCCACAAAGACTATATGCTAGACATTAATTTTCTAAGTTTGCTTCGATTTAAAATTTTATCTGAAATAATTTATTAAAAAAACAGATCTATGTTCCTTTTTCTTTTAAATGTTTAACTCATATACATATTTTCTACTTTTTGTCTTATTTTCATCTTTTTGTTTTTCCGTTTTCTGTTAATATCAAATATTTGTAGTTTATATTAGCACTTTTATATTATCTAATATTATTTCTGATAATATCTATTGTATTCTTGCCAGTGCCCTTTACTATAACCTAAAATATAATGTATACCCACACACTGGCTATGCCTTTGTGGGTATACATTATATTTTAGGTTTATATTAATATTAGAAATCTTTTTTTTATATTAATAATAAAACCCTTATCCGCACCCCAATGGTGCATAGGGCACTGTGTCATATTAACGCAGTGTTATCTTGATCGTTTACACATGAAGGAAAGGTGATCAGCCCTCCGCTTCAGGTACCAGTCCAGGTTAATATTGAATAAATATTACAGTGAAAAAATCACTCATATTTATTCTTACCCTGGGAATCGAACCCGGGTCCTCCAGAACGGCAGCCGAGCGTGCTGACCATTACACTATGGAGGCGGACACATTAATATTAGAAATTAATATTAGAATTTTTTTGCACTTGTAATTATATTATACTGTGAAATGTAAAAGAATTTGAAATAATGAAAAATAAAAGGGCATCACATTTGGGAGAAATATCGGATTTTACATGCCTTATAGGTGTCTCACAGATTTCTGTAATACAGTAAAACCTCGATATAACGGACTAATTAAGGTGTGTCTGTGTATGTGAGGGGGGGGTGAGGGGGTGTCTGTTGTATGTGGGGTCCGAATCCTGGATTTTTATCACATACATTTTCTGAACAAGTATTTGGACACACTCAAAATATTGTTGTAAATTATGTGTTTGAATAATCTTTCCAGAGCTCGTGTGTCACACTGGCTGTTCTGGTCCGTGGTGACAGCTCTCCTGAGCGGGGCGCTCTCCTTCTACAGCAAGAACGACGGACCCATCCCCATGAACAAGAACCTCTGGTCGCTCTCCTACTGCCTCATAGCTTCCAGCCTTGCGTTCTTCATCCAGGTACCCCATTTCCATACATCATACCGGCTGTTCCGATTCATGGTCACCCTCCCTTCTACAGCAAAAAAAGATGGACCTATTTCCGTAGACACATGTGGTCACTCTCTTATCATATTATTTTGAGAAATAAAAAGACTTTGTTTTTTAAACCACTCATATTTTTACTAACCAACTAGTTTCGGCAACAACCTGTTGTCCTCTTCAGGGTATATAGTCATAAATTAAACCATGAAGAGGGCAACAGGTTGTTGCCGAAACTAGTTGGTTAATAAAAATGTGAGTGGATCAAAAAACAAAGTCTTTTTATTTCTCAAAATAATATATCAATTTATATCCACAAAGTTTTCAATATTCAAAACAATTCAATATTCAAAACTCTCTTATCAGACCTGCACCTGTATGGCTCCGAATGCTAGATGATGTATAGCACCATCTCTAGGCAACTAGAATCCGCTGAATTGAGAAAAATCTTAGAATATTTTCAATGATGTACATACTTTTTAATGTATTAAATATGTTTCTTATTTGTATTTAATAAATATTAGAGTGAAGACTGAATAAATATAAGTGAAGAAGTTTGAAAAAATATAATTGAAAGGGATCAGTAGAACCGATTTCGACCCGACGTTGGCCGGTACACAGACGCCTCCACAATCTTGACCAGCATACTAGATGATTTTTTTTTACCCATATCCGCACCCCAATGGTGCATAGGGCACTGCATAAAAAACAAAATAAAAACGCAGTGTTATCTTGATCTTTAACACATGAAGGAAAGGTGATCAGCCCTCCGCTTCAGGTGCCAGACCAGGATAAAATTGAATAAATACAAGAGTGAAAAAATCACTTATATTTATTTTACCTCCCCTGGGAATCCAACCCGGGGACCTGCAGAACGGTAGCCAAGCGTGCTGACCATCACACAAAGGAGGCGGACAAAACTACTAGATGTAGCCATAGTAATACCAATCGTTGAATCACATTCCAGGCCTTCCTGTACATCCTGATTGACTGGTTCTCCTACTGGGGCGGGCGGCCTTTCTACTACGCGGGCCGGAACGCCCTCCTGGTATACATGGGCTCGGAGCTGCTCAAGAACCGCTTCCCCTTCGAGTGGAAGCTGCAGAACCCCTCGCACATGCAGCTGCTGGCCATGAACTCGCTGGCCCTCGCGCTCTGGCTGGCCATCGCCGTGTTCCTGCACCGCAAGAACGTCATCCTGACCATCTAGACGTGAGTTTGGCCTTGCCGCTCGTTCGGCGACACTCAAACCTCTAATTTCTACATTATTTTTGACATCCCAATACAGATGAAGAAGAATTTGGAAGTCTGGGCATTTACAGGGCAATTTTTTATTTAACTAACTAACTAAACTAACCATCACGCCGCTTCCCCGCAGGGGTAGGCAGAGAGAATAGAACGCCACACCATTCTGTCTTTGCAAATATCCCTCGCCTCTTCCACGTTCATGCATCTCCTCATACACACCCGCCGATCGTTTCGACTCCTAACCTGACCGCTTTCAAGTATTTGGCATACCTGATCGTGCCAAGTTTTTCTCGGTCTTCCTCTGTTCCTTTTTCCAATTACATTCGCCTCATAAATTTGTTTTACCGTTCTTTCCTCACTCATTCGTTCTACATTTTACATTCTACAATTTTTTATTTATTATGTAATATATGTATTATACGAGGTCTGTTCAAAAAGTATCCGACTTTTTCATAACAAACAACATTTATCGAGATACAATTATGACACTAATTCCCTTCAAAGTAGTCCCTTCGAGCTGCTACGCACTTCCAAATCTGCCACTGCCGGAATCAACGCTGGAAAGATTCTTTTGGTATGGCGCGCAGGTGGTCCGTCGCAATGCTCATGACCCTGGTCTGAAATCTGGTCCCTTTTAAAGGCATTTTCAGCTGGGGGAAAAGCCAAAAATCACAAGGAGCGTATTGAGAAAAGGATCATTGATCACAGTCTCCAGCACGTCATGTGCGATCTCCACACGAAGTTGCTTCTGCTCAATTGTCAGCAACTTTAGCACAACTTTTGCTGAGATCCTTCTGAGGGCCACGGCAAATTTAAGAATTCCGATCGAAAAAGCCAATTCTTTAAAAATATTATTTTACTTGATTTTGAATAACAGGTATTTTTCTACATATTATTTATATTTGAAGCACTACCTTTGTGATTTTCCATTTTATAATTAAAATATAACTTTGTTTTAAAATCACTTTAAATATTTTATTGTAACTTAATTAGTTAGATTCTTCAGTTAAAATGGAATGAATAGATCCAACACTAATCCTCACTTCATGAGCAAGTTCTCTGATCGTTATTCCACGATCTTGCATGACCAGGATCCTTACTTGATCAATGACAACATCATTTTTGGATGTTGAGGGCCTACCGGATCGTGCTTCACTCTCCACTGATGAGCGGCCATCTTTGAAGTGGTTAAACCACTCCATTATTTGTGTGGTGCCCATTGCTTCATCTGCAAACACTTTTTTCTTTTAATTTTGCAGATAGTTTCCACTTGAGAATCCCCAAGCTTTAAACAAAATTTGATGCCGTAATGTTGTTTTTCTTTTCCGTCATTTTTTTAACACACTGACGACAATAGCGTATACACGCTCACTCTTCAATGGCGTAGCTGCGGCTGGGTGGCGCTGTGGTCATGCACTAGGTATACCTACAAACGTGCTCATGTGAGTGAGGTATACCTACAAGGTAACCGTTTGTAGGTATACCTAGTGAGGTATACCTACAAACAGTTATTTAAGCTCCGCCCCCAAACCGAAAAATTATGATCGGATACTTTTTGAACAGACCTTGTATTTGTATCAATTTATTGCATATTGTTTATCAACCCCGACATGTAAAAATGTATCTATTTGAAGAATATCACAACTTTACACAATTAATTTTTTGCGTAAACAAAATTGGTTTGATTTCCTGTGTTTTTCTCGTTTCTCTTTACATTTTTTTTTCCATAACTTGTAAGTTGTAAGATATAAATGATCATTCAATTTTAAATATCGATATTTTACTTATCGAAGAAAAAATATATATGGATCGAACCATTTTGCACAACCCTGGAGGAATGCCTAACATACTGTCCAAAATGTATCTGGTACTTTTGTAAATCATGATGTCAGATCCGACGGATCCGGTATTTCTCACTAGAGTATCGAATGCCGATATATCAGATTTTGGTAGTCCAAGGGTTAAAATGTTACAGCCTAATGGGATCAGTCTTACTAATATCTCCTAGCACTTGAAGGGTTAATTCTGTCATACATAGATCCGTTGTATGGGTATCGCATTCACTCTACCGTAATCCTCCTTTTGCCGATTCCATGTTTCGCTTGCACACATCAGTGTTGGCACTAGCACTCCGCTATGTGCTACCAGTTTGGCTTCCATGGACATATTTGTATAATGGAATATAATCTTGTAAGTAAATGACGCCTAATCATGTATTGTCCCCCTCCGTGGTGTAATGGTTAGCGTATTCAGCTATTGTGCTGGAGGTCCCGGGTTCGATTCCCGGGGGGGAGTGAAAATAAGTTTTAGTGATTTTACACTTTAATATTCATTTAATATTACCCTGGATTGGTTCCTGAAGTGCAGGAGTTCTTGATCTTGCCTTCATTCATCATAACGATCAAGATAACACTGTGTCAATGCGATGCAGTCCCTTATACACGATCGGGTTAGGAAAAGAAGAAGAAGAATCATGTATATTTTCTTTTTTCAGATTCCCTGGTTCCTGACCATGAAAAACTGATATTATTTTCAGACTCAAATCCTGAAATGTACTGAAAATGATTTGGCTGATTTTTTTTGACAATAAAAATGAATTATTTTGATCCTTATTCGTCCTTATATATATATATATATATAAAGAACAATCTGTTGATATTTAGGCCATTTAAATACTTAGTATTATACTTAACACGTTGACTGCCACGGCAAATTTAAGAATTCCGATCGAAAAAGCCGATTCTTTAAAAATATGAATTTACTTGATTTTGAATAACAAGTATTTTTCTACATATTATTTATATTTGAAGCACTAACTTTGTGATTTTCCATTTTATAATTAAAATATAACTTTGTTTTAAAATCACTTTAAATATTTTATTGTAACTTAATTATAATATCTACCGGTTTCGAAGCTAACCGCTTCTTTATCAAGACTGATTAATATTTAATAAGCGGTTTGCTTCGAAACCGGTAGACATTATAATTAAGTTATAATAAAATATTTTTAGTGATTTTTAAAACAAAGTTACATTTTAATTATTAGTATTTTTCTTTTATTTATTGTTTCGGCATTAACTTTGTGGTAAGACATGTTACAATGATTAAAGAAAACGCTTCGTTTTTTACCACTTGAGTTTTATTATAGACTACATGTTTCAGAACAAATTAACAATTTATTAAATAATATATTGTTTCAAAATTCTTCACCATTGCTTTCCATTTTTCCTTTGTTTTCAAACTCCATCCCTTGACTAACCCCTCCCCCTTCCTTTCCCCTCTCCTTATTTATAGAACAATTTTATGTTTTATATTTTAGTTATTATACAGACCTGAATGATGGAAGTTTAACTTCTGAAACATGTAGTCTATAATAAAACTCAAGTGGTAAAAAACGAAGTGTTTTCTTTAATCATTGTAGTATTTTTCTGTTAATGTAAGCCAGCATTGATTTCTTCGTTCTCTTTCCATGCGCCATCTATCCATATTAGCACTGATATACTTGGAATTTGATTGTAGCTGCAGGAATACGGCAAGTAAACACAGTAGGAGATAACTCCTAGTCGGTGTCCTAGCAAAGAACGCAATCTACCAGTTATCTCGTAGCAGGCAGTCAACGTGTTAAATACAGATTAAATTCCTGAATTGCTCAACTTAGGAGTTGTTTATGTCACATTTTCTTTTATTGATATCTCAAATGTTTCAGAATAATTATAATGCTTTGTTGAAACTAGCAAAAAGGGCATCAGCATCTCTATGATGGTGAAAAATCTTAGATACTTACTATGCATTTTTGTTACTCATGTGGTAATATGTTTATTCATTTTCTATTCAACTTTTACTTTGTAAATACCACTATTTATTAAAGTCTGTTGTGCCACTGTTTTGGTGTGGTAAATGTGGATGCATTCAACGTCATTAAAGACCATGATGATGTTGAATGCACCGAAATTCGTATCACAGGAGGCTTTATTAACCCTTCCCTTACGATGCTAAAAACATCAGCGCGCTCTGGTTATATGTATTTCGTACACCATATGAAAATGTGATTTAAAAACGGGAAAAATGTGAATATTCCTTAATGTTGCTTTTATTGACCATAGTTGAAGCATAAATGTATCAATTTTGTAATGTCAGCACGCTCGGCTACCGTTGTGGAGGTCCCAGGTTCGATTCCCAGGGGGGGGTTAAATAAATATGAGTGATTTTTTCACTGTAATATTTATTACATATTACCCTGGACTGGTATCTGAAGCGGAGAGCTGATCACCTTTCCTTCATGTGTAAACGATCAACATAACACTGCGTTTATATGAAGCAGTGCCCTATGCATCATTGGGGTGCGGATAGGGGTTTTATTATTATAATGTTAGCTCTGATAAGTACCTAAAAAAGAAAGAAAAAAATCATCGTAAGTATCCGCCACAGCTAGTGTAGCGATACAACCATCCCGAACGACGTCTTGTTGTTGTTGTCCACAAGATGTTGTTGCGCAACTAAAATGAGATCGTCCGAAACATTATGACGCCGCGTGCGCCTGCGACACGCACGCATACTCTGAGAAACGTCTGTGTATTGGTGATTCTATCCCCGATTTATTTTACAATTTATTTATTTCCGTCGCTGCAAATGAATAACATTATATTATAATATTTTTATGTAACGTGTAATAGTATTACGGAGGAATACAAAAATTCTGAGCCCGAATCTATTATAATTTATACTTATATTCTCATTTTTAAACTCGAGTTGTAGTGAATACATACCACCGGGAGGGAAAAATTTAACAGTGGTATTTACCATGTAAAAGTCAAGTTTGAAATCAATCGATATTACCACAAAATGACTGCCGAATCAATAAATGAAGCTTGATATCCAGAGAAATCGAAAATCCAGCATTGATTATTATGATTTCCTAATTTAAGAAAATATCATTCTAAAGTAAATATATTTTGAGAATAATTAGTCTCCATTTTAGAAATTTATTTTCAACCACACCATCAGTCAATTCTCATGTATGAAATCCATATTTAAACTGTTTGTGCAATATCCAGTAACATATGAACCTAGCAAATATTTATTTTTTTGTTTGTTTGTAATGTAATTGGAAGACTGGAAATTGTATATATACTTATTCGAGTTAAAAAATACTAGTTGCATATAAATTTAAACATCAGCTGTACTCAATTAAACAATCCTCCAGCACCCATTATATGTAAAAAGATTTTGAGCATTTTTCAAAGTTAACCATAGACAAAATAAATAAAAAATTGAATTTTAAAATAAGATAAAATTGCCATCCTAAAAAAAATATTTAAAAAAACACCATGCCATTTTCCTCTACAGTTCTTGCTTATAAATGAACATATTTCAGAAGTTAACCATAAACAAAATAAATGTTTTTTTTTTAAATTTTAGAACAATATTAAATTGCCATCCTAAAAATATGATGCATTTTCCATTACAGTTCTTGCTTATAGATTATTATTAAAAAATCTTTTTGTGTGTTTTTTTTACGATATTATTCCATATTGATATTAGCATTTATTGAGATTTATTATACTACCTTTATCCTTTTAATTCCTTGTGATTTTTTTTGCAACATATTGTTATATTCACAGTTGAACCTTGATGTAACGAACCTCATAACAAATTGTGTACTTACTAGCAGATTCGTTTTAATGAGGTTGAATCCCATAGAACTGGTTATAATAGAGATCAACAGATAAGAGGGTAAACCTCAATACAATAGTTTTTTAGCCATCCAAACTTCAATATGACAAATCACTTGTTTATTCTTTTTTTTCATAACTCCTTTAAGATTCGTTATATTGAGGTTCTACTGTAGGTGTGTTTTGTCATATTGTAATTATTTTAAGGTGGGGACTGACCGCAGCATTTCGTCGTAACAAAATATTCGCGGTGAGCATCCGAACATCGGATGGAGCACTCTGAAAGCTATACTGACTACATATTTGAATGCTCGCATCGAATGAATTATGTTACGACAAAATGGCTCCGGTCAGTCCCCACCTTGAAGTCGATATTCACTGATATTTCTTTTACCTTAATATCGTTACTCATTAACCTCTTTTTCAACCATAATGCTTATCAATTATTGTAAAAAGGGTTTTTGACTTTTGTATATCGTAGTCGTACGGGAGAAATTGACCAACTATCAAAACGTAAAATGTTCAGGAGGGCCATTTAAGTCACTTTTGCTTGGCAAGAAAATAAACATCAATGCCGCTAGGCATTTTAAACAAGTCAAGATATTATACTTCCAAGTTTAAAATTGCTTTGGGATTTTTTCAGGGCAATATTAAGCTAGTAAGATATCAAAAAGTCAATGATCACGTTTTTATAAAAAATACACTTTCTCCTGTATGACTACGATATTGTAATAAAATACACCAGACCAATTTTAGGTGTGGTCTCACTGCACTTTTTTGTAAGGCAAAAAATATTCTTTAAAAAAAATCCCTTTTCTCATTGTGAATCGTCTAATTTTAACATCATACTGTCTTCCTTAGAAATTATATTCCAATATAAAATACCAATAATAAATTTAAGACATTTTTAATGATGAATCTATAGATATCAGTTTTCTTCAAAAGGGCTGTCGTAATTAATGTGTCATAATGTTTTTTTGTTGGCAATCATAATGGCAATTTTTTACTCTGTCTGCAGCCGCTCTGAACAGCGCCTCAGTGCTACAGTGGAACCACTCTCTCAAGTTGTTAAGCCAGGATATACACCTTCTTCCTTTGCTGCATTTACCTTTCACTTTGCCTTGTATAATACAAGTATGAAGAAAAAAAATGGAAAGATTTTACGATTTTGAACCCAAAAATAAACAGCGTGCAAAGGGGTAATTGAGAATTAGGCATGATGAAATGTAGAGAAAACTATCGGTCATCGGATGCAATATTCCTGCGGAGCCAGCTTGTCAGGATGACCGAGATAAATGAAGATGAATGGCCCGAGGGAAAAACTTTTTTAGGGTAGATTTTTCGTGACGTCAGAGGCGTTAGCCAAACAACTCGATTTAGATGTTTTAATTCGTATTTCTCTCCCTTCATAAAATGGCCAAAGAAATTAAACTTCATTGTTTTACTTCTGTGAACGTCATGTCAAGTCCCCCTTGACAACTATTCCTCAAGAGTAATTGTCCCTTTCTTGAGCAGCTTTAGAGCTGTTTAGATAGAGCTATTTAGATAGCGCCTCGACAGTCCTGATCTCCGTCCAATCTCGTATATCCCGGAGCCAGGAGATCTGCCTTCTGCCCACACCTCGTCGACCCTCTATTAGGTATGATGACTTGCCTGCTTGCTTGACACAAAGCACATGCCTCAGATTGGAGTATATTCACGTTGCTGACTATATCAGTTCATGAAATGCGTCTATAGAATAGTGTCTTTAACACTCTTTTATTCTAATTCGTCTTAAAACACTTGCATTTTAAACTGTCTTAACCGTTCATATTTCAAGCATTCTTTTACAGCACCATATTTCAATTACTTCAATCTTCTTTGTGATTACCTGGGAGAGAATCCTCGTTGCCATTGGACGCCATAGAAAACCAATGAAACGACGAAGTGTGATACAATTCTCATGCGTAGATTGACGTTGAACTTTCTATTACTAAAGAAACTATGCATTTTGAAGAATCAGTTTCTCACCATTTCTATCCTGACATCATCTTTTGAAAATGGCCCACTGGTCACTAAGCCAACAGCCCAAATATTTACATTGGGACACCTTACTATTTATTACTCCTGTTCCTGTTCTGAGGGACACAACTCGGCTCTCCAAACTTAAAACATAGTAAGAGACATTTTTTTGTAGCAAGGTTTTTTTGCATTTTTGGACTAAGTAGAATCTACTTAGTCCAAAAATGCAAAATACGTTTTTCAAATAAAATGTCCCTTACTGTGTTTAAGGTTTGGACAGTTGAACTGCCAATGCTTAGTTTTACTGAAAAGCGTATATTTGGGTAGACACTTTTTTTAGTCCTTTTTTGTAACGGACTTTATCAATTGGATTCATTAACATTTGTAAACCTATCTATCCATTAGAATGATATCATAGAATTAAAGCGTTTATAAATGTATATATGTATATATATATATATATATATATATATATATATATATATATATATATATATATATATATATATATATATATATATAGATATATATATATAGATATTCGTATATTATATCAAATATTGTGCCTTGTACGTAGCGTGCTAGTATTGTGTGACAAATAATTAAAAATATAACATGATGATGATTTCCCCATGTATGATAACCTATGAAATTAAACTTATTATAATCATTTGTTTTTTTTTTCATTGACAACCTGTCGTACCACAGTCAGCTGTGACATTTTGTTTGTGTAAATCGATGATAAAACTAGGAAGGCAAAAGAACAAGGATCAGGTAAGGAGTTCTGCCATATTGCCTGTATTCTCGGAAGATGTATTGTATATATATATATATGTTGTATTTTTGTCCGCCTCCGTAGTGTAATGGTCAGCGCGCTTGGCTACCGTTTCGGAGGCCCCGGTTTCGATTCCCAGGGGGGGGAGTCAAATAAATATAAGTGATTTTTTCATTATAATATTTATTCAATATTACCCTGGACTGGTACCTGAAGCGGAGGGATGATCACCTTTCCTTCACGTGTTAACGATCAAGATAACACTGCGTTTATATGACGCAGTGCCCTATGCACCACTGGGGTGCGGATAAGGATTTTTTTTATTTTAACAAGTGATTTTGTACTTCAGTTGGAATCTGGTGACAGGTCATAAGCCAGGCTTCCATGGCTGTGCACTATGCACCATTGAATGTGTTTCTGTGTACTTATAGTTCTATGTACGTTTCCATAAAGTGCGTTAACACCTCCGCCTTAATAAGTTAATGTCCGCCTCTGTAGTGTAATAGTCAGCACGTTCAGCTACCGTTCTGGAGGTCCCGGCTCCGATTCCCAGGGGGGTCAAATAAATATAAGTGATTTTTTCACCCTAATATTTTATCCATATTACCCTGGACTGGTACCTGAAGCGGAGGGCTGATCACCTTTCCTTCATGTGTTAACGATCAAGATTACACTGTGTTTGTATGATGCAGTGCCCTATGCACCATTGGGGTGTGGATAAGGGTTTGAATGAAATGAAATGAAGTGTTAACACATTGTTGTCTGGCGGTTTTTCCATCAACCCCGACCCTAATTAGTATACTAATTAGGATCATATACTAATCACAAGTAATCGCAAACCCATTTCTTATATCGCTCACTACTTTCAAGAACGTCATAAATCAAAAATTGTCAATTTTCAGTTGTGCATGTTTTTGGACTGCCCAGAAAATGTACTATATCCCAGCAAAAAAGGCATATTTTTAACATAATATTTACCCACTACAGGGCAAAAAGTGTTGTTTTTGCATTTTGAAGAAAAGGTATTGTTTAATTATTTTTTTAAATATACTAAATATTTTGCAAATGGAGAAAAAACATGCAGGTTTTACCTAAAAAGATCTGTTGCACAGTAAAAAGTTCAATAAGTGGCTTGATATTTATTTTTAATACATTGCATTATATTTTTAAACTTTAAAAACGTTCTCCTGAAAAATCAATTATTTTGATTTATGACGTTCTTGAAAGGATATGTATTGTACAATGTTTTTATGGCGAATTGCGCTCTACCAAAAGTAAGCAA
This sequence comes from Brachycentrus maculatus, assembly GCF_059751285.1. Taxonomy (NCBI): domain Eukaryota; kingdom Metazoa; phylum Arthropoda; class Insecta; order Trichoptera; family Brachycentridae; genus Brachycentrus; species Brachycentrus maculatus. The sequence goes on along the minus strand of NW_028280957.1, from coordinate 998,148 downwards.
ATAGAAGGCTTATAAGCGTCTCCCGCTCTCTACCAACATTATGTCAAAGACGCTTTTAAGCGTTTACCGTAAACAATGTGTTAGTATACTAATTCGGATCGTGTACTAATCACAAGTAACCGCAAACTCAATTCGCATCTGTACAATGTCTCTAGGCGTCTCTCGCGCTCTACCAAAAGTAAGCAAATAGAACGCTTATAAGCATCTCCCGCTCTCTAACAACAGTATGTGAAAGACGCTTTTAAGCTTCTTCTTTTTGTAGATCCTAGGGATCTGTTTGTGCCTCCGCATGTCGCTCTTGGGATGTTGACTCCCGGCTGTGCTTTTAAGCGATTCCCACAAACAATGTGTTATTTTTTGACATCTCATCAAAGATGAAGAAGAATATGGAAGTCTGGGCATTTACGGGGCTGACGACCGTCATAGGCTGGTTTAAGTGATCACTTTACACACGTGTAACATTCACCAATTCTACCCATTATTGACAACCACACTACTCAAATTCTTGGAAGTTCTATATATATGAACCAATTTAGAAACCTTGTTCTTGAATCACTAGAACTTCACTAGAGACATCTATTGGTGAGATGTATTTGGACACACTCAAAATGTTGTAAACAATGTGTTAATTGTGATTGGTGTGCTTTGCTGGGAGGAGCTAATAGCAAGCAATAAAATATTTTGACAGTTATCACAATGGATTTTTATTTATCATTTAACAGAAATAAACAATATTTAACATGAATATTCTATATATGTAACAGCTTTTCCCTTTAATAAATTTTTTATTGAATTTTTTTAAACAAATTTTTGACACAGTGCATAGTATAAGTTTCACAGCGAAAATATGTTTAAAATAATACTGTGGGGCAATTACTACACTAGGTAAGTCTTGAATCAGCTTTGGAAATTGATTGTATGAAGACTGTTATGACAATTGATGCATAGATTGACGTCATAAAACAAAGTGTGCTTTATTTAATGTAACTACATGTCTGGGTCCAAATTTATGAGGCGAACGTAAGTGGAAAAAGGAGCAGAGGAAGACCGAGAAAAACATAGCACGATCAGGTATGCCAAATACTTTAAAGTGGTCAGGATAGGTTAGGTTAGAAAAAGCAGCAGAGGAAGACCGAGAAAAACATGGCACGATCAGGTATGCCAAATACTTGAAAGTGGTCAGGTTAGGAGTCGTAACAATCGGCGGGTATGTATTAGGAGATGCATGAACGTGGAAGATGCGAAGAATGTTTGCAAAGACAGAGTGGTGTGGCGTTCTATTCTCTCTGCCTACCCCTGCGGAGAAGGAGCGTGATGGTTAGTTGGTTAGTTTTTTTTGGAAACAGTCCTGGAACGCTTCTTTTTGTGATGTCCTTCAACTACTTTATCGCGATTGCCTTATCTTGGGAATCATCTCAAATATTTTTCCTTTCAAGAGTCTTTTGAGTTTGGGGAACAAGAATACGTTAGAAGGAGCGAGATCAAGTGAGTAGGGTGAGTGGGAAAGAAAAAAGAATATTTGGTTAAAAACCACGAGTTCTAAAATCTCAATGGACTGAAGCTGATAAAACAACTAAGCTCCAACCCATTTAAGTTTTGGCCAAACACTCCATTGTTGTTCTTCCCCATCCACCCTACTCACCTGATCTCGCTATTTCTTGTTCTTGTTCCCCAAGCTCAAAAGACCATTGAAAGGAAAAAGATTTGATATGATTCCCGAGATTAAGGCAAATGCTGCTAAGGACTTGAAAGACCTCACAAGAGAAGCTGGGACTGTTTCCAGAAGTGGAAACACTGTTTGTATAAGTGTGTGTGTCGGGTAGGTGAATATTTTGAAGGGGACCCCCAGACATGTTACTTCTGAATAAAGTACATTTTATATTATTTATTGATTCGGCATTAACTTTGTGGAATGACATGATTATTTTATTAAAATGAAACACTTGAATATACCACTTTAATGAGTTTTATTTATACATGCGACTAGTTTCGAAAATGACAGATGTTTTCATCTTCTAGTACAAATTAAAACTAACAAACAAAAATATATTTAGGTGTATATTTAGGTTAATAAATATAGGGAAGGGAGGGGGGTTAAAGAACAAGATTTTTTGTAAAAGGAAACATTGATAATAATGGTGACGTATTTTTAAACAGTATATTATTAATAATTAATTATTGTTTTATCTGAATTTAAATTTTTATGTATATCTAAATTTTCTAAATTATTCATGACTTGACCTTTATTTGTAATAGAGTGTAATTATAATAATCTTGTTCCTTAACCTCCCTCCCTTCCCTATATTTTAATTTGTACCAGAATATGAAAACATCTGTCGTTTTCAAAACTAGTTGTACATATAAATAAAACTCATTAAAGTGGTATATTCAAGTGTTTTATTTTAATAAAATAAAGTACATTTTGTTTTATAATGTCAATCTACGTATGAATTGAACAGGCCAAGTATGTAAGTAAGTTTGTAAACAGTTTGATAAATCAGTTTTTATAGCTGTATAAAATGGAAGAAAAATGTCATAGAAATTCTTGATGATTTCAATGCCTAAAATATATCATTTATGTAAGAAATTTGACTAAAAATTGTATAGAACAGCCTTCCATCACTATAATAATTATAATACTACAATATTTACTACGAATTCCAACACATCTCTCAGTAAGTTCGTAGCATGACATATATATAGTTGGTGCCGCTGTTGACAAATGTTTTTACGAAATACCAACCTTTTAAAGTGTCAAAATTTTAAAACAATCTGACGTTCAATTTGCAAGTTAATGATAACTAACTAACGTACCATCGCGCCGCTTCCCGACAACCCAACGCCACACCAATCTATCTTTGCAAGCAATATTCGCCTCTTTCACATTCATGCATCTCCTCATACATACCCGCCGATTATTCCGACTCCTGACCCGACTAAACCCAGGTATTTGTTATACTTTATCGTGCGAAGTTTCCTTGGTCTCCCTCTGCTTCTGTTTTAAACTACGTTTGCTTCATAAATTTGATTTTACTATTCTTTCTTCACTGATTCGATTCACATGCCCAAATCATCTCAACATACCTTTCTTAATTTTATGTATAATGTTTATCTCAGCCTTGCATTCTTTCCTTATATCACCATTTGAACGTCTACCATACATGGTTTTGCCGCACTGAGAGATCGCATTCCGACTGCACTCATTCTACAATCATCCTCTGTATCCCAACTACATATTTTTGATGTTTTCAATAAATTGACTTCTTCTTCTACTTCTTTTTCTAGATCCTAAGGATCTGTTTGTGCCTCCGCTTGTAGCTCTTGGGATGTTGACTCCCAGCTGTCTTTCCACCTTTTCGGAGGTCTGCGTCCTTCAGGGATTCCTTGAAGGGCGATACGTGGAAGTCTGTCATCTGACATTCCATTACATGGCATAATTTAAAACGTGTGCTTTCTATTTTACTACCATCTCAACACACTTTTGTTACATGTATCTATAATGCTTATCTCAGCCTTGCGTTTTTTCCTTATATCACCATCGGAACATGTACCATACGTGGTTTTGCCGCACTGAGAGATCGCATTCCGACTGCATTCAGTAGCGTAGTTGAGCAGACACTCGACTGCAAAACTGGCATCGTGGGTTCGATTCCCGCCAATCGCAATATGAATTCAAGAAAGATGTATTTTCAATTGGTCCGAGTGTTTGTGGTATATTTTTCATATTTACATTCCCTATCCTTAATATCCAACCTGCAGACAAGCATATAAAATAGACGCTTTGCGGGTTATTCCTTAAATTTGTTTTTTTTTAGCATTTGACATACTTGATCGTGCCAAACTTTTCTCGGTTTTTCTCTGCTCCTTTAGCTACATTCGCCTCACAAATTTGTTTTACATTTCTTCGCTCATTAGTTCCACACGTCCAAACCATCTCAACACACCTTTCTTAATTTTATCGATATTGCTTGTCCCAGCTTTGCATTCATTCCTTATTTCACCATTCGAACATCTATCATACATTGTTTTGCTGAACGATCCAGAATATTCTCCCGCAAAGCATCTAAAATAGACGCTTTGCGGGTTTTTCCTTTAAATTTAATAAAAATAATAATTAAAATAAAAAAGTCTACATTCATACTTAGTTTACCAACTCCATACTTCACTTCCATACATTAGAGTTGTGATCTTTCTTTGTAGCGTTACTTTTGTAATTGCCGCCTCCGTAGGGTAATGGTCAGCGCGCTCGGCTACCGTACCGAAGGTCCCGGGTTCGATTCCCAGGGGTGGTCAAATAAATATGAGAGATTTTTTCACTCTTATATTTAATTCATTCAATATTACCTTGGACTGGTACCGGAAGCGGAGGGCTTATCACCTTTCCTGCATGTGTTAACGATCGCGATAACACTGCATTTATATGATGTAGTCCCTATGCACCATTGGGGTGCGGATAAGGGTTTGAATGAAAAGAAATGACGCAAGAAAAGCGTGGAAATTTCATAGAAGCGAATAAAAAGAGGTCATCCTACAACAAACTTACTGAGTGATGCGTTATAAATACAATGTCATATAATGAAATTTCATATGTTATTCGTTTAATTTGGCCACGATTTAGGTAACTTTGACACGTTTTTTACATATTTTCATAACATATATTACAAAATTATAGTTTTGCAAGCTCCAAACATTTTGTACATGCTTTTCCTTCAGGTGAAACACATTTTTTGGAAAAATTTATATTTTTACCAGAATGGCGGCGCCATCTATTGAACTTAACACCAACATATGCTATAGTAATTATTGCGCATGGCGGACAGTATGCTTCTTGACAACTTACTGTCAGTCACTTACTGTATTCACCTGTGACGGGTGTTTTTACCTAGGACAGATAAAAAAAATTATAACACCTTGTTTGACCGCAGTGGCAGCGCCAACTGTTGAACGCAACAGCAACGCACGCAATATCAAAACATTGCTCATGGCGGACAGCGTGCTTCTTGACAGCTGCATTTGTCTTCGATTGCATTACTTTTTTATAGACTTCTAATATTTTTATTGCTTCACAGGTATTGCGAAATGTCACATATTAGAAATGTGAGCTTTCTATATGATTTATTTTCCATTTAACCAGACTGAGCCACAGCAACGCGTGGCCGCATACAGCTAGCAAATAATTAACAAATAAACATTCATATATTGACAACGACGATAAATTTTATATGTACATATGAAAAAAATATTATACTTGAAAGATATAATATATTTTGTTTTGTCTAGATTTAAAGTAAGCAAACTTACATATTTTAAAACATATTGCTTTGGCTACATTTGCGTTTAATTTTTTATTTAATTTTTTTAATTTAATTTTTATGTTTGGTCTCTTAGAAATATGGAATTATGTTTTATGCTCAGTCTTCTGCCATGATGCTTTTAAAGTAGAATGAAGTTGTCTTATTTTCAATTTTACTTGGTGTTCACCATAGTGGTAATTACCGAGCGAAATTGCGATTGAAAATGTATAGATATTACCACAAAGTGACTGCCGAATAAATTTGTGAATTGAACTTATTAATAATATGAATATATATGTAAATATCCTGGTTTTTCACTTCATATTGGATGCCTTACAAAACTAATTGGACTTTTTATTTTATTTTATAAAAAAGATAAACGTCCAATATGATTTGTTAAAGTCCAGTTTGTCTTGTAAAATGTCCAATCTGTTTTTTTAAACGTCTTATTCAATTTGTTAAGCGTCCAATTTGATTTGTTAAACATCCAGTTTGTCTTGTAAAACGTCAAATTTGATTTGTAAGACATCCAATTTGGCTTGTAAAATTTCCAATTTCTCTTGTAAAATGTCCAATTTGTCATGTAAAATATCAAATTTGTCCTGTAAAACGTCTAATATGTCTTATAAAAAGTCTAATTTGTCTTGGAAAATGTTAGATCCGTCTTGTAAAACGTCTAATTTGTCCTGTAAAATGTCAGATGATCTGTCTTGTAAAACGTCCAATATGTCTTGTAAAACGTCAGATGTCTTGTAAAACATCCTATTTGTCCTGTAAATCGTACTATTTGTCCTGTAAAATGTCAGATGTCTTGAAAACGCCCCGTTTGTCCTGTAAAACATTCAATTTGTCCTGTAAAACGTCAAATTTGTCACACGTCTGACCTGTCTTGTTAAACGTCCAATTTGTCTTGGAAAACGTTCGATCCGTCTTGTAAAACATCTAATTTGTCCTGTAAAATGTCAGATTATCTGTCTTGTAAAACGTCAGATATCTTGTACAACGTCCTATTTGTTCTGCAAATCGTCCTATTTGTCCTATAAATCGTCCAATTTGTCCTGTCAAACGTCTGACCTGTCTTGTAAAACACCCAATTTGACTTGGAAAACGTCCGATCCGTCTTGTAAAATGTCCAATCTGTCTTGTAAAATGTCCAATTGGATTAGTTAAACGTCTAATTTTATTTCCAACTTGTCCAATTAGTCTGTAAAACGTCCAAATTGAAGTTAAAAATTTTTATATTCAATAATACTGTGCGGGTTTTTTAATTAATTTAAGATGGCTTTAAAATAGATTTGAATTTCCAATAATTAAGCTTTATAATGTACACTTATTTTGGCAGCCTCGTTAAAGAGCAGAGCTGACTTCGTCTTGTTCAACTGACGGAGAATCATTGTCGATGATGCAACAGTTCACCGAAGACGCCTCTTCCGCATCGGCTTTTTCTTGTTTCAAATTCTCCGCACTGTGTCTGACTTGCTCTTCGCATTTGGGCTCTAGCTTCCTTTCGCTATTAGCTTCGCGTTCCTTCTTGGCATCTTTATCCCCCGACTTATCCTTCTTTTTGCTTCTCTTTCTTCTTTTTGAATCTCGTGTTTTGGGAGATCTCTCCAGGAGGAACAGGGCCTCGTGGAAGTCGTCCGAGCTTAGGTTCGATTCTTGGACGTGCAAAACGGAACTCAGGGCGCCATCTGTGGACGATTTCGGAAAGTGGAACATCTCTCTGTCTCTTTCCGGTTCGTTGGCGCTCTTGGACTTCAATTTGGAGCTGGCCAAAGCGTCGTCGGAGAAGTCATTCAGAGTGATGAGCGGCCGGGCCGACCAGGACTTCTGCAAGTTGCACTTGGCGCTCGTCATTCCGGTTGGGGAATTTGGTAAAGACAGCTCGAAGGCGAGTTGATCGTTGATGGAATTTTTAGGGAAGATGTTTTCGTAGAGTGCTTCGTCGTCTTTACTCGGGGACATGTATTCTAGACTGCGCTTCGATTCGGAGCTGACGGATTCTTTTTTTGAAGAACCGATCGAAGACATGTTGCTGATCATAATACCCCCGCTGTGGCATCCGGTGTAGACGGTTCCCCTCAAAGGGCAATGCAGAGAGTTGTCATTGTCCGTATTATCGTTGGAGCAATCATTCATCAGGCCTGGGTCATCATCGTCCATGAATACGTCGTCGCTGAAGTGAGAAGGTGGCAGTACTGTCACATTAAGAATACTGTCTTCGGACAGATGACCTCTGGCGCGCTTGTTTCTAGGTCCGGTTGGGGTCGTAGAGCGTAGAAGAGACGGAGTATAAAGTTCTGGGGATCCAGGAGTGTATGTTGAGGTGTTCATAGTCTCGCTGCAGGGAGACAGGGACGGAGAAGTCACGTGGACTATCACCGGACTAGTCGGCAGGACTTTGGACAGCTCCTTATAGTCCTTCCAGGCGATCTTCTGTTTCGCTTTCGGCGATTTTTGCTCAGAGCTCGGCAGACGGAATGAGCTGGTTCTTGTGAAGTATTGGGCCTGAGATACCGATCGCGAGACGTTGGAATCGGAGTTTGCCAGGACCGTCGTGGACAGCGAAGACTTGGGGGAAGTCTCCCGGCAAATGGACACTCCGGAGATGTAGAGTGTGGGTGATTTCGGTATCCCGGTTTCCGACTCGCACTCGTTGCTGCTGTCTGTTTCCAGACCTCTCTTCGTCTTGCCCGTAACGTCTTCGGGGCTTTTGATCACCTGGTCTTGCGCACCGTCGCATATCTTGATGCTGAGAGTCGGGATGTTCTTCGCTTTGTTAAGTCCCTTTGCCAACTTCTTCGGGCTACTGGTATTCGTGCTTTTATCGTTAGCTTTTTCCGCGTGTGATTTCTGCTTTTCGGGGCTAGATTTAGCCGGACACGTGAGAGTGTTTCTTTCACCGAGGTGTTTCTCCGAGCTGCTCGCTTTAACCATGACTTGCCCTCTCTCCGTCCTGGGAATATGATCAGAATGTCTTCTAAAATTATCGCCGATGATATCATTTTGGTTTAAATTTTGCATCACGCCTTCGCCAGCTGTTCCTGTATTTCGGTTGGCTAGTTTTGTCAAGTACGTGTTGACTTTCAGATGGCTGGAGTTCAGATCTGGTATGTGGATCATCTTGTCGCTGAAATCGAAGACTTCCGGGTTGATTTTGCCTCTGCAATCAACACTGACAGTGGTGGGGGCTTCTTTGTCGCTTATAATGATATTTGTCATCGGCACAGCTCTATCTTTCTTGTCGTTGTATTTATTGGGAGACTGGTTTTCGATTGGGACAGTTTTGACACATTTCTTCTCGCAGCAAAATTCTCCCCAGTGCAAGTTTTGGGGGAACGGGAACTTTTTACGGGAATTGTCATCTTTGGGTCCTTTTGACGTTGACTCTGCGACAGTGTTGCGCTTGTGCTGGTCGTGCTTGGTCGGGGTCTTGGTCGTTTTGACGATATCGTAGTCAAAGTCGCACTGCTGGGTGTAGGCGTCGATCTGTATGCTCTTGGTGATGGTGTACTGGGTGTTGTCTCCCTGGGAAAGCTTCAGCGTGGTTTTGGGCGGGTGCGGCAGCGTCGACACCTCCACCGGGACCATGTCTGAGTGCATCATGTCGAAGTTTTCTGCAAACATCAAATACGATTATCATAATGGAGAAACCCCATCGCATTTTTAGGTTATACCTTGCTATTTTACCTCCTAATGACATTAAGGCCAGCATTTTTGTAATTCCAAACCTTGAAGTGAAGCGTGAAGTCTTTTAAGGTATATATGGCATAAACGTTTGTCCGCCTTCATAGTGTAATGGTCAGCACGCTCCGCTACCGTTCTGGAGGTCCCGGGTTCGATTCCCAAGGGGGGTAAAATAAATATAAGTGTTTTTTTCATTGTCATATTTATTTAATATTACCCTGGACTGGTATCTGAAGCGGAGGGCTGATCACCTTTCCTTCATGTGTAAACGATCAAGATAACACTGCGTTTATATGACGCAGTGCCCTATGCACCATTGGGGTGCGGATAAGGGTTTTATAATTTTTATATTATTAAATGTTATATAACATAAAACGATTTTTTTCTATTTTTTTGGACTTTGTACGTATTCGAATTTGTTATTTCAAAATCGTGCAATAGTTTTTTTTTTACCTTAATATTGATTATTGTTGTACAATTTAATTAATACTTTTTTTTTTTCAATGCACTCACCAATGTCCATTCGATTGATGAAATCATCCGGCATCTTTCCATATCTAAAACAATGAAATATTACTTATATTAATACCAATACTTGGCACAATCAGGTATGTCAAATACTTGAAAGCGGCCGGGTCAGGAGTCGTAATAATCGTCGGGTATGTATGAGGAGATGCATGAATGTAGAAGAGGCAAAGAATGTTTGCAAAGACCGAGTGGTTTGGCGTTCGACTCTCTCTGCCTACCCCTGCGGGGAAGCGGCGTGATGGTTAGTTAGTTAGTTAATACCAATATACCAAGAAATATTAAACAATTCTTATTTATCTTATTTTAACTAAGTAACCATCACGCTGCTGCCTGCAGGGGTAGATAGAGAGGATAGAATGCCACACCACTCTTGCAAACATTCTTACCCTCTTTCACATTCATACTTCTCCTCATTATCGATTATTCAGACTCCTGACCTGACCACGCTGAAGTGTTGATTAGTTAGTTATAATTAAACATATAACGAAGGTAGATTTGAAAGAGAAAAAATTCCATCTATTGTAGTTCTGTTTTTTTTTGTTGGTTCACTGGGTTTGGTAAACACAATGATTAATATTACTTACACAACTTGTGGTACCTCAACTGTTCATATATAGCGTCTGACTTGTACATCTACAACGCGCGCATACGCGTCACTATCTTTTTGATTTTTATCAATCGGCTAATTTTATCATCTATGACTCATATTTATAAATAAATTAATTGTAAAAATGTGCCTTCGACACGGGAATACCTTGTGATGACGCTTCGTCCCTCAAGGAAATCCCGAAGGACGTAGACCCCAGACAGACCCCCGAAAAGGTGGAGAGACAGCTGGCAGTCGATATCCCAAGAGCAACGCAGACAGTTATCCCCAGGATCTATAGAAAGATGACGATGACGATGAAGAAGAAAGTTGACTTACGCGGTGGGTGCGACGTTGGTATCATCAGTGCTGGAGCTGCCCAGGGATATGTCCCCCATGCTCCAGGAGCGCCGCACCTTCCCCCCGAGCTGGCGCAGCAACGGAGGTCGCTGCCATACGCCTCCCGACCTGAGCAGCGGAGGTCTGGACTTGCCTGGATGTGAGGGATTCAAGCATCAAGTGAAACGTGTTTCGATAAAAAAAAAATCAAATGTTTTGGCCAACAAATTCCAGGAAAAAATTTTTTGGTCAAAAATTTACAAGCAATACAAAACAATTTTCAGGCATAAATATTAAAATGCTTTGGTCAAGGTATTAACTTATCTTGTTTTTGTCAATAATTTTCAGGTAAAAACTTTTAAATGTTTTAGTCATTTATTCACAGGCATAACTCAAGAGGTTTTGGTCAACAATTTATAGGCATAAACATAAAGATGTTTCTGTCAACAAAAAACCTGGCTTTGAGTTTTGCCTAAAAATCTAAGCGAAATTTAAAGTTATTACGGTCAACAATTTATAGACATAAAATTTAAGGTAAATATGTATTGAACAATAATTTTCAAGCATAAAATTAGTAATGATATTTTGAACAACAATTTTCAAGCATAAAATAAAAAAAATGTTCCAATTTTCAGGCATAAACTTTAAGTAAAGATGTTTTGAACAACATTTTTAGGCATAAACTTTAAGTAAAGATGTTTTGAACAACATTTTTAGGCATAAACTTTAAGTAAAGATGTTTTGAACAACATTTTTCAAGCATAAACATTAAGTAAAGATGTTTTGAACAACATTTTTCAGACATAAACTTTAAGTAAAGATGTTTTGAACAACATTTTTCAGGCATAAACATTAAGTAAAGATGTTTTGAACAACATTTTTCAGGCATAAACTTTAAGTAAAGATGTTTTGAACAACATTTTTCAGGCATAAACATTAAGTAAAGATGTTTTGAACAACATTTTTCAGGCATAAACTTTAAGTAAAGATGTTTTGAACAACATTTTTCGGGCATAAACTTTAAGTTAAGATGTTTTGAACAACATTTTTCAGGCATAAACTTTAAGTAAAGATGTTTTGAACAACATTTTTCAGGCATAAACATTAAGTAAAGATGTTTTGAACAACATTTTTCAGGCATAAACTTTAAGTAAAGATGTTTTGAACAACATTTTTCAGGCATAAGCTTTAAGTAAGGACGTTTTGAACAAAATTTTCACGGAAGGTTTCATGGTCTTCAATCTCTTTATACTTTTAATGTACCATCGTGACAAGAACACAATACGCTCACTCCTTTCAAGAACGTCATAAATCAAAAATCGTCAATTTTCAGTTGTGCATGTTTTCCTAATGCCCAGAAAATGTACTATATCCCAGTAAAAGAGGCATACTTTTAACTTAAGATTTACCCGCTACAGGGCAGAAAGTGTTGTTTTTGCATTTTGAAGAAAAGGTATTGTTTAATTATTTTTTATATACCAAATATTTTTCAAATGGAGAAAAAACCTTCAGGTTTTACCTTAAAAGATCTGTTGCACAGAAAAAAGTTCAATAAGTGGCTTGATATTTATTTTTAATACAATGTATTATATTTTTAAACTTTAAAAACGTTCTCCTGAAAAATCAAGTTTTTTGATTTATGACATTCTTGAAAGGAGTGACCGAAAAGTATTGTTTCAAAAGTCTATCAAAAAAATGCAATTGGGGTATTTACCATCTTGGCCAAAGTCCATGAAGCCCGATGTGCCGGAACTGCTTCCGGCGCCCTCGTGCTCATCTCGGTTCTTGCTGGAGTTGGAGTCCTCTTCGTCCCTCCCCTCCATCTTCAAAAAGAGACATCTTGTCTATTGTAACCGAGAAAAACTTTCAATAATTTGAGTGCGTCCAAATCTTGGTTTACAATAGGGCACTGCATCATATAAACGCAGTGTTATCTTGATCGTTAACACGCGAAGGAAAGGTGATCAGCCCTCCGCTTCAGGCACAAGTCCAGGGTGATATTGAATAAATATTAGAGTGAAAAAAATCACTTATATTTATTAGACCCCCCCCTGGGAATCTAACCCGGGACCTCCAGAACGGTAGCCGAGCGCGCTGACCACTACACTACGGAGGCGGACTCCTCATACATACCCGCCGACTGTTCCGACTGACCTGACCATACCTGAGTATTTATAAATTTGACTCATAAATTTGCTATCATAAATATGCTTTTTGTCCGCCTCCGTAGTGTAATGGTCAGCATGTTCGGCTACCGTTCTGGAGGTCCCAGGTTCGATTCCCAGAGGGGGGTCTAATAAATATAAGTGATTTTTTTTCACTTTAATATTTATTCAATATTACCCTGGACTGGTGCCTGAAGCGGAGGGCTGATCACCTTTCCTTCATGTGCAAAACGATCGAGATAACACTGCGTTTATATGAAGCAGTGCCCTATGCACCATTGGGGTGCGGTAAGGGATTTATTATTATTAATTTGCTATACATTCACATGTCCACATTCATGCATCTCCTCATACACACAAACCGATCATTCTGACTCCAAGAAACATATCTGGCAAGAGTCTACTATGAGACAGAATAAGGAACGCCAGGATAAGGGAAATATGCGAAAAGGAAGATGTCGTTAGGTGGGGAAGGCAACAAAGGAGACAATTGTTTGCACGTGTGAGGAGAATGGAACCATCCAGACTTTATTTATGAAACTGCAGATAGTTGGTAAAATTCCATATTGAATTGTCCAGTATTTGATAATGTTTTAATAAGTCAAAACGCGTCACATACTATCATATGTATGTAAATAAAAGTAGAACTCAATCTAATAACCGTGTTTAATTTTGGATATAGTAACCATCCAGACTCCCCCACATTACACTGTAGACGACTTCAAAGAGGTGAACCTCACATACTAATATATTTACATCTCACCAATAGATGTCTCTAGTGAAGTTCTAGTGATTCAAGAACAAGGTTTCTAAATTGGTTCATATATATAGAACTTCCAAGAATTTAAGTAGTGTGGTTGTCAATAATGGGTAGAATTGGTGAATGTTACACGTGTGTAAAGTGATCACTTAAAAACCAGCCTATGACGGTCGTCAGCCCCGTAAATGCCCAGACTTCCATATTCTTCTTCATCTTTGATGAGATGTCAAAAAATAATATGAAAATGACTCCTGTGATTGGAGATAATCCAGATTTTGTGAACAAGTATTTGGACACACTCAAAGAGATGGATCGACATCACAGGGGGCTAATCCCTCTTAAAAACAGGCCACATGGTTTACACCAAGAAAAAGGATATTATAAACAGTATCTCACATGTCTTTGCTTATCCTGCCTGGGCGCTAGCAAGTCCAGGGTCCCCAAAGCCAAGTTTGGTAGGTCCAAGGGAGCTCCCCCTAGAGCCTTCAGAAAGTATCCCACGGTAATGTCTGCAGCTCTTGACCAGCTTTCCTCCTGTAAAAAAGCGTAACGTTGTGAAAAAAATATACATATCGCTCACTCCTTTCAACAACGTCATATATCAAAAAACTTGATTTTTAAGGAGATCGTTTTTAAAGTTAAAAAAATATAATGAAATGTATTGAAAATAAATATCAAGCCACTTGTTGAATTTTTCACAGTGCAAAAGATCTTTTTAGGTAAAACCTGAAGGTTCTTTCTCCAGTTGAATAATATTTAGTATATTTAAAAAAATAATTAAACAATACCTTTTTTTCAAAATGCAAAAACAACACTTTCTGCCCTGCAGCGGGTAAATATGAAGTTAAAAATATGCCGCTTTTGCTGGGATATATGTGGTACATTTTCTGGGCATTCCGAAAACACGTACAACTAAAAATCGAAGACTTATGAAATTTGACGTTGTTGAAAGAAGTGAACGATATAACAATAAATCAAATAAAGCTTAGCGCGCGTCAAAGAGGTACTAGGCAAAAATCTATATTCCCAGTGTTTGTCCATAATACAAAGTATGCCATGTTCTCTCCGATTCTGCGGCTTCACATGTTATCCAATGCTTTTGAAAGTATGGGTGTATTTAATATATTGTCATCCACCTTGAAGTGTGTACTTTCTCAGCATTTCTTCTCCATTATATAATGGATAAATGTAAACGTTGTGTTTCACTCTCTCTCGCTGCTGGCTGATGAAGGAGACGTGTATTTACCAGTGCTTACTATTTGTTCTTTTATTATTATTTTATGTTTAAGACTTTTTGTTTCTCTATTAGTGTATTCATTAGTGTATTTTTTTATAATATACTGTATATATGTATTATGTTAAAGGCATTGGCCATTTAATTAATAAATAAATAGTGGCAACCCGGATCGTTCAGAATTTTCCACATTCAAAGAGGTCTCAGTCTAGCTATAAGAGAATACTGTAACTGAGTGCAAAAAAGACTTTAATAGTTAGATCACCCTGTCAATCAGTTTGACTTTTATTGGCGCAAGACTTCTTCAAAATTTTTTTATATAATGATAATGACAATCTGGATCATTTAGCAAAACAATATATGATAGATGTTCGAATGGTGAAATAAGTAATGAATGCAAAGCTGGGACGAGCATTATCGATAAAATTAAGAAAGGTGTGTTGAGATGGTTTGGACGTGTGGAACTAATGAGCGAAGAAAGAAAGGTAAAACAAATTTATGAGGCGAATGTAGTTGAAAAAACGCGCAGTGAAAAACGGTGCAAAGTTTGGCACGATCAGGTATGTCAAATACTTTTCATTTTTTTATTTTAAAGAATAACCCGCAAAGCATCTTTTTTAGATGCTTGTCTGCAGGTAGGATGTAATGATAGGGAAGGTAAATGTGTAAAATTCATCACAAGCACCCAGACCAGTTAAAATAAATCTTTCTTGAATTCATTTTGCAATTGGCGGGAATCGAACCAGCGACGCCAGTTTCGCAGTCAGGTCAGCAGTCAGGTTAGGAATTGAAACAATAATGGGCGAGTATGTATGAGGGGAGTATGTATGAGGGGATGCATGAACGTGGAAGAGGCGAAGAATTTTTGCAAAGACAGAGTAGTGTGGCGTTCTATTGTATTCTGTGTGATGGTTAGTTAGTTGGTTTATGATGAAGGTGAACATACAGCTTCCTTCACAGGTAAGATTCAACAACTCTATAACTCCTTGGTGCGAAGTAGACTCGATGATTTGGGGGCCACACGAGCTTAAGTACTCTCTTATGGTAGAGGAAGTCCAAAAGAAGTCTCTGATGTATCTCTACATGAGAGAGTACGGCTATTATCCTCGGCTCTACCTGACCGGAATATGCTTGACTACAATAGTTTAGAGATTAGAAGGAATGTGTAAAAATACAACACAAACACGCAGACCAATTGAAAATAAATCTTTCTTGAATTCATTTTGCGACGCCAGTTTCGCAGTCAGGTCAGGTCAGGTTAGGAATTGAAATAATAATGGGCGGGTATGTATGAGGGGATGCATGAACGCGGAAGAGGCGAAGAATGTTTGCAAAGACAGAGTGGTGTGGCGTTCTATTCTATTCTGTATGATGGTTAGTTAGTTAGTTTATGATGAAGGTGGGCACGCAGCTTCCTTCACAGGCAAGATTCATCAACTCTTTATAACTCCTTGGTGCGAAGTAGACTCGATGATTTGGGGGCCACACGAGCTTAAGTACTCTCTTATGGTAGAGAAAGTCCAAAAGAAGTCTCTGATGTATCTCTACATGAGAGAGTACGGCTATTATCCTCGGCTCTACCTGACCGGAATATGCTTGACTACAATAGTTTAGAGATTAGAAGGAATGTGTATTTGATTACGGATTTTTATCGATTGTTGCGCGGTATGATCGATAATCCTGAAATTATCCGGAACATTGATCTGTATGTTCCCGATAGTTACCTAAGACAGCGTCCACATAGATTGTTTCACATTCCTATACACAGGACTAACCTGCCGATGGTTATGAGTTATGGTTAAGAGCTACCGCTATGTTGAACAATATCTCATTGGATATTGATCTGTTCCATGTGTCTGAAGGAGTTTTCCGAAGCAGGATTCTTCTACACCTTTAGCAATAGTATTCTTGCTTATTTTATATTTTTGTTAATGTATACAATTTAAATATAAGTTTGTAATGTGTATGTTATTCAATCCCTTATCCGCACCCCAATGGTGCATGGGGCACTGCTTCATATAAACGCAGCATTATCTTGATCGTTTACACATGAAGGAAAGGTGATCAGCCCTCCGCTTCAGGTACCAGTCCAGGGTAATATTGAATAAATATTACAGTGAAAAAATCACTTATATTTATTTGACCCCCCTAGGAATCGAACTCGGGACCTCCAAAACAGTAGCCGAGCGTGCTGACCATTACACTACGATGTAATGATAGGGAAGGTAAATGTTAAAAATACAACACAAACACGCAGACCAATTGAAAATAAATCTTTCTTGAATTCATTTTGCGACGCCAGTTTCGCAGTCAGGTCAGCGGTCAGGTTAGGAATTGAAATAATAATGGGCGGGTATGTATGAGGGGATGCATGAACGTGGAAGAGGCGAAGAATGTTTGCAAAGACAGAGTGGTGTGGCGTTCTATTCTATTCTGTATGATGGTTAGTTAATTGGTTTATGATGAAGGTGGGCACATAGCTTCCTTCACAGGTAAGATTACATCATTCCATAACTCTTTATAACTCCTTGGTGCGAAGTAGACTCGATGATTTGGGGGCCACACGAGCTTAAGTACTCTCTTATGGTAGAGAAAGTCAAAAAGAAGTCTCTGAGGTATCTCTACATGAGAGAGTATGGCTATTATCCTTGGCTCTACCCGACCCAGTTTCTCCAGGGTATGCTTGGCTACAATAGTTTAGAGACTTGAAGGAATGTGTATTTGATTACGCATTTTTATCCATTGTTGCGCGGTATGATCGATAATCCTGAAATTATCCGGAACATTGGTCTGTATGTTCCCGATAGTTACCTAAGACAGCGTCGGCATAGATTGTTTCACATTCCTATACACAGAACCAACCTGCCGATGGTTATGCGTGTAGGAAGAGCTACCGCTATGTTGAACAATATCTCATTGGATCTGTTCCATGTGTCTGAAGGAGTTTTCCAAAGCGGGATTCTTCTACAACTTTAGCAATAGTATTCTTGCTTATTTTCTATTTTTGTTAATGTATACAATTTAAATTTAAGTTTGTAATGGGTATGTTATTGAATCCCTTATCCGCACCCCAATGGTGCATGGGGCACTGCATTATATAAACACAGTGTTATCTTGATCGTTCACACGAAGGATAGGTGATCAGCCCTCCGCTTCAGGTCCAGGGTAATATTGAATAAATATTAGAGTGAAAAAATCACTTATATTTATTTGACCCCCCCTGGGAATCGAACCTGGGACCTCCACAACGGTAGCCGAGCATGCTGTCTATTACACTACGGAGGCGGACACTATTACACTACGGAGGCGGACATGAACAGGCGGTATGTTAACTGTAAATAAATAAATAAATTGAATCACATCATAGCTGATATCCGTCATCATTGAAATACCCTATCAACAACATACCTGTCTGGTCAAGCCGCTGGTCCTCGGCCCATCAGACTGCGGTGAGCCCTCGCCCTGTGCGGACGTCTGGTTGGAGCTGCCAGGAGCCCCCGCAGCGTCCTGGGACTTGTTGTCCCCGGAGCGCAGTCTGGCCATGGGTTCCTGCAGGGACAGCTGTATGGCCAGCTTCAACTGGTCGTCTGAGAGACTTAGCTTGTCTTCTGTAATCATATAATACATGTTTATTAAAATATTGTAACTGATATCAATTACGGCAATATATATATATCAATGTAAAAACAGCAATCTTTGTCAATCTCCAATAACTCAAACACAGCAATCTTTATCAACTCAAACCCAGTAATCTCTATTTACTCAAACACGGTAATCTTCATCAACTCCAACACAGCAATCTCTATCAACTCAAACATATCAATCTCCACAAGTTCATATACTACATCAACTAGAATACAACAATCTCCATAAAACTCAAACACAGTAATCTTCATCAACTCAAACATATCAATCTCCACAAGTTCATATACTACATCAACTAGAATACAACAATCTCCATCAACTCTAACACACCAATCTCAAACAACTCAAACGCAGTAATCTTCATCAACTCCAACACAGCAATCTCTATCAACTCAAACATATCAATCTCCACAAGTTCATATACTACATCAACTAGAATACAACAATCTCCATCAACTCTAACACACCAATCTCAAACAACTCAAACGCAGTAATCTTCATCAACTCCAACACAGCAATCTCTATCAACTCAAATATATCAATCTCCACAAGTTCATATACTACATCAACTAGAATACAACAATCTCCATCAACTCTAACACACCAATCTCAAACAACTCAAACACACCAATCTCAAACAACTCAAACACAGTAATCTTCATCAACTCAAACGTATCGATCTCCACAGGTTCAGATACGGCAACTTCATCAACTCAGGTAATCTACATCGACTAGAATACAACCATTTCTATCAACTCAACCATATCAATCTCCAACAACTCAAATACAGAAATCTTAATAAAGTTAAATATATTTATAACTCCATCAACTCAAACTCACCAATCTTCATCTACTCAATCACACCAACATCTGTTTAAACTCAAAGGATATACTTCCTTTGAGTTCTTCTACAGCAAATCATATCTCCAACAGCAAAAAATCAGCAATATCCATTACTCAAGAAACCTCTGCATTCATTAATTTAACCAGCTTTTTTTGACTCACCGTAATCAGATGGAGCACCAATGGAGACAGAAATGTTGAGACGAGCCGGTCTTTGTCTTCTGGTCAGAGTTACATCTGTGAAGTGATAACATCAAGTAAATCATTATTTACTCTTTTTTTTTTGACACCTTTTCATAGCCGCAAATAAATTACGCCGCAGTGCTCAACAGGCCAAGTATTTTTTTGAAAAAAAAAAGTTGTCTAAAGAATTTTTTTTTTGTTGTTTTTATTGCATTATAATTTACTTACCAAATATTATATCCCGCATCGATTGTTAGAGTTTTATTCTTGAAGTTAAACCAGTTTCAAATTTTCATCTCAGACAGGGTTGTCACACTGAGTCGCACACGCAAGTTTTTATTAAATTTAATATTAACACAAAACTATTATTTATCAATGGAATATAGTTTGAAATGTAAAAAAAATAGTAAATTTAATATTAACACTCAACTATTATTTATCAGGTATCTTAGAATGAAGTATAGTTAGAAATGTGATAAATTAGTAATTTTCCATTGTGTGGTACTTCTCAAAGCACGGTATAACACAAAGAGCCATCTTGCATTGTTTACACCTATAACTAGACTCTTTTCTTAGTTTTTTGCTAGTACACACAATACACTTCGCAGTCGGGGATGATTTTTTTCGGTCCGTGGTAGTTTTTCCAAAAAATGTCTTTCTGTAAGTCGCGATAGAAATTCTGCCTTCCGTTTTCTGCCATGAGAAGTACCGGGTTGTTCTTTTTCACTTAGCACGAAGAAGATCAAAGAACTTAGCACAAAGAAATAATTTATTTACTAAAAAGTTGTGAAAAGAAACCAATATCACTAGCAAAACACTGATAAAATCGGAGTAAATATAACGCGAAAGGTATAAATAAACAAATATTTTCATAATAATATTTTAAAATAATAAGAAAAACACAAAAAAATTGAGCAAAATAAAAACCCCTGGCGTTCAAAACAATCGATTTAAATTATCAATATTTCAAGTGGTTTGAGTGGTAGCCCTAATGACATCTGTCAACTGTCAGCTGAAAGTGAAACCGATAAATCACTTAAAAGTATTTAAAAACTTTATAAAATATTTTGTGAGAACTTCAACAGATGGCAATGTATATTCCGTTTTTGACAGATTGTCAATATGAGTTAAAACTGCGGAGTAATACGTCATCAAAAGTACTGACGAGATATCTCGTCTCTGGCAATACGGGCACTCCGCCATTTGCCGAGATATCTCGTCTCTGGCAACCATCGGGTTAAAGATGAAGAAGAATATGGAAGTCTGGGCATTTATGAAGTTGACGACCGTCATAGGCCGACGTAAATTAAGTGATCACTTTACACACGTGTAACATTCACCAATTCTACCCATTATCGACAACCACACTACTCAAATTCTTGGAAGTTCTATATATATGAACCAAATTAGAAACCTTGTTGAAACACTAGAGACATCTATTGGTGAGATGATAAGAATTTATTTATTGATTTGGCATTAACTTTGTGGAATAACATGATGATTTAAATATGTAGAAAAATAAAACACTTGTATAAGACCACTTTTAAAGTATATTAATGTAAACACGACTAGTTTTGAGAACTACAATTGTTATTTTATTTACAACATTTTGAGTGTGTCCAAATACTTGTTCACAAAATCTGGATTAACTCCAATTACAGGAGTTATTTTCATATTATTTTTAACATCTCATCAAAGATGAAGAAGAATATGGAAGTCTGGGCATTTGCAGGGCTGACGAAGAGGATTCTCCATCTTTGATGAGATGTTAAAAATAATATGAAAATGACTCCTGTAATTGGAGATAATCCAGATTTTGTGAACAAGTATTTGGACACACTCAAAATGTTGTAAATAAATTATCTGGTCAAATTATAAGCTTAATAATAAAAATGAAAATGGTATTTTCTGGCGTTTCTCATGTGTGTGATTATAATCCAGGATTCGGACCTCACATACTAATATAAGAATTTCTGCTTAATAAAAAGCTTCTTTACATCTCACCAATAGATGTCTTTAGTGAAGTTCTAGTGATTCAAGAACAAGGTTTCTAAATTGGTTCATATATATAGAACTTCCAAGAATTTGAGTAGTGTGGTTGTCAATAATGGGTAGAATTGGTGAATGTTACACGTGTGTAAAGTGATCACTTAAACCAACCTATGACGGTCGTCAGCCCCGTAAATGCCCAGACTTCCATATTCTTCTTCATCTTTGATGAGATGTTAAAAATAATATGTTATTTTATTTATTCATTCATTTTATCTGTTTAGAAATTTTGAAAATTTAAATGTACATTTTTTTCATTTAAGTATTACTTGGTAAATACCACTATTTCTTAAAATCCATTGTGACACGTGTTTTGATGCATTCTGCATCATTTTCATGATCATTTTTATTATGAAAGAAGATGAATATCTAAGCATTCTAAGGCATTTACCTGACATTTAGCTAGCTTAAGTGATCACTTTATACACCTGTGTAGCAATCACCATTCTGCCCATTATTGAGCATCCATATTGAATTAATTTATGTAACTTGTAAAATATGTATATGCAATGGTCTTGGATACCTCTCACATGCGGGTAGTAATTCATCTTACCTCTAGAAGATGGCGATGAACTACTGTCAGGGTCGGGTCCTCTTCTAGATTGTTCTTCCAGCATTTGGAGCCGTGACATCTCCAGGGCAATGATGAGATCCATATTGTATTCGGAAACATTGATGCGGTACACTGTAATACGTTCAGAGAGTAATAAATCAATTTTTAAATGACCAATCAGGTGAGTGCTTGTCTGTTGAGTATAAATCTGTACTCTCAACCAAACTCCCTAAGAAGATCTCCATTCAAACAATTGATGGATTTTTGTTTCTTCTAGCTAAAAACATGTTATATTTTTATCTGTGTTGGGAACAAGAAGGATAATCTAGTGTGGGGCAATCAGAAACTTGTCAGCATTTACTTATTGCTGGGAGGAAACCACGTCGCACTCCTCAGGAGAAGGCGGGCTGCTGACTGTCGTCAACAGGCCTTCCGTTCCACTAGAAGAGGGTTCGGCATTTTGTGTCCTGGCTTGGTTTATGGTACCAATGTCCTTCACTAGTTTTATCATGCATGATTTCCTTACCGTCAGCATCAGCAGAGGATGACGATCTCTCCGCGGTCGTCTGCGGAGAGACTGTCAGCTGCGGTTCCTGGAGGATGGTGTGGTCGGGATCCAGCGGCTCCGGTACCCTCAGGGGATCTCCTCTAGGTCCTAGAGAGAAGCGCCAGGGGTCCCGGTAGTCCAACTTGCCTCTGGCCAGCAGCCTCGACTAGAGAAAATTAAGAAAATCAAATGCAACTTTGAAATCTCAAAGCACTCTAAGAGCGCTTGTGCACTACACAGAATTTTACCGTCCGGCAGTCCATCTTTTTTTCAAATAAAAGCGACTACGACAGTTTAGTGTGATCCAATTTATGCGCATCTTGATCAAGCACCCATCGAGTGCACGGATCCAAAGAAAGATGGTCAAAAGCACAAGCCAATCATCCGTTTTATCATGCTAACCGGACTGCCGGACAGTAAAATTCCGTGTAGCGCACAAGCCCCCTAAGAGGTGTAAGAGATAAATAATAATAAAACCCTTATCCGCACCCCAATGGTGCATAGGGCACTGCGTCATATAAACGCAGTGTTATCTTGATCGTTTACACATGAAGGAAAGGTGATCAGCCCTCCGCTTCAGGTACTCAGTCCAGGGTAATATGGAATAAATATTAGAGTGAAAAAATCACTTATATTTATTTCACCCCCCTGGGAATCGAACCCGGGACCTCCAGAACGGTAGACGAGAGTGTGTCCAGGGTAATATTGAATAAATATGACAGTGAAAAAATCACTTATATTTATTAGACCCCCCTCTGGGAATCGAACCCGGGACAAAATATATTATTCCTTCTTATAGATCCTTCAACTGTTTTGGCATCTTTTGAGGTCTTCCAGGTGGTCGTTTCCCATCTGGGTTTTCTTGAGAAGCAATTTGGGCCAGTCTTTATTCATGCATTCTATTGACATGGACATCCCAGAATCATCTTCGCTGTCTTTCCCATCTGATTATATAAATATATCTACTATTCTTCTTACAAACGCTATTAATTCTCACCATTAGTCTGAGCTCCTGTGCGGAGAGCAGCGGCGGCGGAGGCGGAGGCCTCACCAGCCGAAGGAGAGTCAGCCTCCACCTCCTGGTGGGGGCGCTGGCCCTCCTGACGGCCGCCCAGGGGGCCTCCACGACCTCCCTCGCGACCAGCGCCGACAGGCGAGACACGCAGCGCTCTAATTCCTCCTGAAAGAACCAAATATTAACTCTGAAAATCCAGAACAACTGTGGAGGTCCTCACCAAAAGGTTACATTTCCATTGTAAATGTGGAGGTCCCCAACAAAAAGTCACATTTCCAAAATCGCACAAAAAATCCTTAACAAAACCGAGCCACTAAATTATTCACTATTCAACATATTTCAATAAAAACACAAGTACTCTAAAAAAAATACAAATAGAAAAAATAATTGGTTTATTTGCCCAAAATAAGAAGAAAAATAAAATAAATTTGAAGTTTAACTAAATTAAAGTTGTGACAAAACGTCACCAATCCTGTGTTAAACCAATAAGAAATCATTAAATCGCACCAAAATGTAACAATTCTACATGTTACAATTCCTGATTACTTAAAATCATTTATAATGGAAATGTAACGTTTTGGTGAGGACCTCCACAAATGATTGAGTAATCAGGAATTCTAGCTTGAAAAATTATTACGTTTTGGTGCGATTTAATGATTTCATATTGGTTTAATGCCAAAAGTGCCATGTCTAAGCTAGACAAAATCTAGAAAGACCGGGGTGTGAGTAACAACACCAAGATGAAGCTTGTCAGGAGCTTGGTCCACTCCATTTTTCTCTATGCTGCTGAAACATGGACCATAAAAGCAGCAGAAAGGAGAAAAATTGATGCCTTCGAAATGTGGTGTTGGAGGCGCATGCTCCGAATTCCATGGACAGCTAGACGCACCAATGAGTCCATTCGCCAGGAACTACGCTTGGATGGCTTGACTCTGGCCAACATCTGTACCCGACGGATTCTCCAGTTCTTTGGACACGTTTCGCGTGGCAACGGGGATAGCCTGGAACTACTAGTTGTGATCGGTAGCCTGGAGGGAAAGAGAGGGAGAGGAAGATCCCCCACACGATGGACCGATCAAATTAAGGCAGCAGCAGGCACCTCAGTGGTTGGAGCGCTACGTGCAGCGCAGTCAAGGGATAACTGGAGAAGAGTCATTGCTTCTGCAAGGGTCACAACCCTCAGCAATGAGGAATAAGACGGAGAAGAGAATTGGTTTAACACAGGATTGATCATGTTTTGTCGCAACTTTCATTAAGATTTCGATACAATACAGTAAACAGAACAGATTTGCATTTAAAATATTTTTTGTGCAATATTGGAAATATAACTTTTTGGTGAAGACCTCCACATATCGCTCACTCCTTTCAACAATGTCATGTATCAAAAATCGTAAATTTTCAGTTGTGCATGTTTTCGAAATGCCCAGAAAATGTACTATATCCCAACAAAAGATACATATTTTTAACTTAATATTTACCCGCTACAGGACAAAAGTGTTGTTTGTGCATTTTGAAGAAAGGGGTTTGTTTAATTATTTTTTTAAATAAACTAAATATTTTTCGAATGGAGAAAAAACCTTCAGGCTTTACCTGAAAAGATCTGTTGAACAGTAGAAAGTTCAATAAGTGACTTGTTATTTATTTTTAATACATTTCATTACATTTTTAAACTTTAAAAACGATCTCCTGAAAAATCAATTTTTTTTATATTTGACATTGTTGAAAGGAGTGAGCGACATACACTTTTCTACATTTCTGTTTCATAACAACCCATCCATACGAAAAAACCATCATTCTTCAGTCAATCATGCACTTTCCAACCGGCTAGACTATGGAATGAACTACCTCTTCGTGTGAAATATGCACCATCTCTGATAACCTTCGAGAAACGTCACTTTATACCATAACTGTATACTCATTACTATACCGTGAAACATTATATACACTTGATGACGTAGACCCAGACAGACCCCCAAAAGCTGGCAGAGTTGGCAGTCAGAAAGATGAAGAAGAAGAAGCTTCATACCTGAGCGTAGTGGAAGGCAGCTCTGTTAGGAGCAGTTGAAGACAGCGCAAACGTGTAGGCGCATGCTCCTGCCAGAACCCTTCTGCTGAGCGCCAACTCCCTCGCTGCAGCTTCAAGAACACCAGCGCCAGACCCTGATGATTAAAAAGTATAAAAATCTTCCAGTGCACGACTTAGATATACGCTTCACCCACAACCAAGGGTTGATGGTCCCAAGAGTGAACAAAAAATATGAAAGTAAAACACTTTGATTCAAAGTTTGTAATAGTGACTTATCATACGCTTCAATACAATTTCCCTATTCCAACATTGATGGCTGATGTGAACTCACATGTACTGCGTCACGTATTTTATCAATATATCTATCTAGGAGTTCCAAAAATCGTGGGTAGAATTGGTGAATGTTACACGCGTGTTAAGTAATCACTTAACCAAGCCTAGTCGTAAGCCCTGTAAATGGCCAGACTTCCATACTCTTCTTCATCTATGTTGAGATGTCAGAAAATAATATGAAAGATCACATCTGCTGATTTTATGCGATCATCCAGAGAGTACATTATAAAGAAGATTGTAGAGTCTACACCATCTGAGCATTTTATTTGCAGCCCGCGGATACCCACGGTTATGTTTTTCATTTATTTTAATTCTTCATTGAAATCATTTTTTTGATCATCGCTCACTCCTTTCAAGAACATCGCTCACTCCTTTCAAGAACGTCATAAATCAAAATACTTGATTTTTCAGGAGAACATTTTTAAAGTTAAAAAATATAATAAAATGTATGTACATTAAAAATAAATATCAAGCCACTTATTGAACTTTTTACTGTGCAACAGATCTTTTTAGGTAAATCCTGAAGGTTTTTTTCTCCATTTTAAAACTATATATTTTTTTATTATAATTAAACAATACCTTTTCTTCAAAATGCAAAAACAACACTTTCTGCCCTGTAGCGGGTATATATTAAGTTAAAAATATGCCGCTTTTGCTGGGATATAGTACATTTTCTGGGCATTCCGAAAACACCCACAGCTGAAAATTGACCATTTTTTATTTATGACATTCTTGCAAGGAGTGAGCGATATGAGCCACATGACCTGCCCAGTTCCACTTTTGTTCCGCGTTAAGTTAAGATACTACAAAAATCTAATGTCTAACCTGTTGGGTCCAGAGCTTTTACTTTTGCTGGAGTAGCCAGGATCAGAGGTCTCTCTGCTGCCCAGCGCTGCTCATGTCTCCGGAACCTAGCGCACAGCACAGCAAACCTCCACTGCTCTTGGGCTTCAATATTTTGTACCTAGAAACAAACCAAAATTCCAAATGGACACTATTGTGACACATTTTTTTTATGTACCTATTCCAAAATTTATGCAGAATGGTTTAAAACACGTGTCACAAGTTTTAAGAAATATGTAGTGGTATTTACCATAATTTTTTTCAATAAAAAATAAAGTAGACAGTTTTTAATAAATGAATATATGAATATTGCTTGAAACACCATTTTTGTAATGAAAAAATAACTTTTTTTCGAAAAATTTCGAAATTTTATATGGTTTTGAAAAAAAGAGTAATTGAAAGGTAAGGAGTGAAAAAATAAATATTTTTTCAATACGTTCTAAAAAAAAGCCAAATTCCAATACATGTTCTAAAAAAAATTAACCGCGCAGAAACGTCTGGCCCCTACTGCGGCCGATGGCGTTCTAATTTTAACGTTTGAGATCTCAGCTTTAAATTAAAAATGAATATATATTACCACGAGTGACTGCCGAATTCCATTGATAAAAAATTGCATTTTTTTTATCTATAAATTATTTTCTTCAAAACCCGCAAAGCCTCTATTTTAGAAGCTTTTCTGCAGGTATAATAGTAAGGTTAGAAAAATACATTCCACCCAGAGCTATTGAAAAAAATTCTTCCTTAAATCACTATTCAATCATCTATCGTACATCGTTTTGCCGCACATCCGTCTGAGAGATCGCACTTTGACATTGGAAACAGCTTACCCTGGCTTCGGCCAGCGCGGCCCCCCTGGACTGGTCAGCCCTGGCGGCCGCCTCGTCCCGCGTGCACCGGAAGTAGCCCCCTGTGGCGGAGCCGTGGCGCTTCCAACTCTCGAGGCAGACCCAGCAGAAGTCGAATTTGCACTGCAAAGGATCATAATCAATGCTTACCCAAGTCAGCCATAGATGGTGCCAAGAACTCACATATGAAAGGACGAGTCAATTATAGGATATGTTTGTATGTATATATTGTATTGACATATATGTACATATATGTTTTATTTTAATCTATAAATATAATGTACTTATACCATGCTGCCCATTATTTAGTGTCCATATTAATTTTTAGAAATTGTTAATATTTAAAATGGTCTTGGATTCCTTTCAAACATTGGTACCAATTTTATTTATTTATTTTAAGCAGGGCTGATTGTGGCGCCATCAGTTGAAAAATTTGTCACAAAAATCTCCTAAAGTAATTCATCGTTTCTTTTAAAATTTTGATACAATGTTGCATTCGAATGCGCGCATGTTTATTATTACCTGTCACAGGTAAAAATGTGTTTTTTTAACTCAATGGCAGCAACATCTGTTGAACCTAACTGCAACACACGCATTACTGTGGAATTGTGTAATTGGGTGTTTTTTTTTATGAATGTAACTATTTTTTATTATATACTTTTACTAAATGTAAAGCTGAAATAGTGAAATAAGGAAGGAATGCAAGGCTGAGATAAGCATTATCGATAAAATTAAGAAAGGTGTGTTGAGATGGTTTGGACATGTAGAATTAATGAGTGAGGAAAGAACGATAAAACAAATTTATGAGGCGAATGTAATTGGGAAAAGAAGCAGAGGAAGACCGAGAAAAACATGGCACGATCAGGTATGCCAAATACTTGAAAGTGGTCAGGTTAGGAGTCGTAAAAATCGGCGTTTACGTATGAGGAGATGCATGAACGTGGAAGAGGCGAAGAATGTTTGCAAAGACAGAGTGGTGTGGCGTTCTATTCTCTATGCCTACCCCTGCGGGGAAGCGGCGTGATGGTTAGTTTGTTAAACGTTAAGCTGTACGATTCCCGAATAAATAAAAAATAAATAAAAAAATTACTAAACATTGCTCATGGCGGAACCTATAATATGTAAAAAATATGTTACATTCTGTGTATCTCAGACACTGACCTTGGTGCACTTCATATGGTTGCAGCCGTCGTTCTTCTGTATTGGGCAGGAGCAGGAGGGGCAGGGCTTGCAGTGCGCCAAGAGCCACAGGCTGGAGGCAGCGCTCTCGGCGCCCCCGGCCGCCGCCGCCAGGGGGGCCGGAGCCGCGGAGCCGCCCGCGCGCGACGCCCAGCGCGCCCAGCGAGCGCACCCCAGCGGAGCGTGGGGCTCCCCTGCAGGGAGAAACACACGTCAGAATTTGACCATGCTAATACCAGGCATTTCTTGCCTGAAGGGACCTACTCGAGTCACCGCAATGGCATAGAAATAGAAAGATGAATGCGCGTGGGGCTCCCCTGGACAGAGAAACACACATCAGAATGTGAACATGCTAATACCAGGCATTTCTTGCCTATAGGGACCTACTCGAGTCACTACAATAGCATAGAAATAGAAAGATGAATGCGCGTGGGGCTCCCCTGGACAGAGAAACACACATCAGAATGTGAACATGCTAATACCAGGCATTTCTTGCCTATAGGGACCTACTCGAGTCACCGCAATAGCATAGAAATAGAAAGATGAATGCGCGTGGGGCTCCCCTGGACAGAGAATCACACACATCAGAATGTGAACATGCTAATACCAGGCATTTCTTGCCTATAGGGACCTACTCGAGTCACTACAATAGCATAGAAATAGAAAGATGAATGCGCGTGGGGCTCCCCTGGACAGAGAAACACACACATCAGAATGTGAACATGCTAATACCAGGCTTTTTTGCATATAGGGACCTACTCGAGTCACTACAATGGCATAGAAATAGAAAGATGAATGCGCGTGGGGCTCCCCTGGACAGAGAAATACACATATCGCTCACTCCTTTCAAGAACGTCATCAATCAAAAATCGTCAATTTTCAGTTGTGCATGTTTTCGGAATGCCCAGAAAATGTACTGTATCCCAGCAAGAGGCATATATTTGACTTATATATTTACCCGCTACAGGGCAGAAAGTGTTGTTTTTGCATTTTGAAGAAATGGTATTGTTTAATTATTTTTTTAAATATACTTAATATTTTTCAAATGGAGAAAAAACCTTTAGGTTTTACCTAAAAAGATCTGTTGCATAGTAAAAAATTCATTAAGTGGCTTGATATTTATTTTTAATACATTGTGTTATATTTATAAACTTTAAAAACTTTAAAAACCTTCTCCTGAAAAATCAAGTTTTTTGATTTATGACGTTCTTGAAAGGAGTGAGCGATATGTGACCATGCTAATACCAGGAATTTCATGTCCCCTCAAAAGGCGCTGGCGACTTGATAAGTTTGTTGTTTTCAGGGACCTACTCGAGTCACTGCAATGGCATAGGATTGGAAAGATGAATGATCAACTTCCTGACAATAACGATCATCGTTCCTTGGCTTTCAGTGCGTATCTAGTAGGACTGATGGAAGGATACTGTACTTGTAATTTCTAAGTGATCATGTTTGATCAAATGTGCTGGATCATAAGGGTGTTTTCTTTATGTAAGGTGCAGCATTGTGTTGTTGTCTTTTTGTGTCAGACTTTTGAAGGTGAAGACTTTTTGCTAGGTTGCTTTTTCATAGTTTTTTAGGATTGTGATTTGTATCAAGAAATAAAACCACGACTTGTGAAAAGGATCCATAACAGAACGTTGATTGAAAAGGGTCGAGTGGGAATGCGATGAATGAATAATCTTTGAAAATAAATGCCTTGGGACTGTTTCGTGTCTGTATGCTGTGCTGGTCGGGGTTGTGGAGGCATCTGTATATAATCTAATTCAAGAACCTATTTTCGAAAATAATAAAAATAAAAACAATTTACCGTGACAGTCCCAGCAAAAGAAATGGAAATCTCCACAATCGACTCCTCGAGACACTGGAGGATAGTTTCCCGTCGTAGTCTCTTCTGCATCATCAGCGTTTGTGGCAGGCGTTGAAGATATCTGAAAAAAGCAATATCAAACAAAATTTTCAAAAGAGACATCTTTTTTGGTGATCCATCCATCCATCCACCAAGAACGTTCTAGACCTAGACAGCATTTAGTTTTAAATGGAAAAATTGTCAACAATAGTTCTGCTAGTTTAAAAGTCTGTCAAATCCTGGAGACGTCTCGCTCGCTCCTTTCAACAACGTCATGTATCAAAAAACTTGATTTTTCAGGAGATCGTTTTAAAAGTTTAAAAATATAATAAAATTAAAATTAAATATCAAGCCACTTATTGAACTTTTTACTGTTAATCTTTTTAGGTAAAACCCTTATGTTTTTTCTCCACTTGAAAAAAATTTAGTATATTTAAAAAAAATAATTAAACAATACCTTTTCTTCAAAATGCAAAAACAACACTTTCTGCCCTGTAGCGGGTAAATATTAAGTTAAAAATATGCCGCTTTTTCTGGGATACATATAGTACATTTTCTGAGCATTCTGAATACACGCACAACTGAAAATTGACGATTTTTTATATATGACGTTGTTGAAAGGATTGAGCGATCTGTTGTCTCTAAAACGTGTTGGAGAATGTTAATGACCGAGATAACACTGCGTTTATATATTTATTGATTTGGCGTTTAATTTGTAGAACTCCATTTTAATTTAAGTATCAATTAAATTAAGTTTCGCCTAGATATGGCATTTCAAACATGCCATAACTAGGCGAAACAAATGTCACAAAACGTATTAATTTTTAAATGTTTTTTTCACAATAAAATACAACTTAGTAGACACAAAAAATCTGTGTTTGATTTAAGAACTAATACATAAAGTGTGTTTATATGTTAACGTGCCCTATGCACTATCGGGTGCGGAAATGGGTTTGAAGATGAAACAGAAGAATTGACATAGAGTGGTGACTTGAATTTCGAAGTTAGAAATAAATTAGGATGGGTACTTGAATTTCGGTAAAAGTAATAATAATAATAATAATAAAACCCTTATCCGTAACCCAATGGTGCATAGGGCACTGCTTCATATAAACGCAGTGTTATCTTGATCGTTTACACATGAAGGAAAGGTGATGAGCCCTCCGCTTCAGGTACCAGTCCAGGGTAATATTGAATAAATATTACAGTGAAAAAATCACTTATATTTATTTGACCCCCCCCCTGGGAATCGAACCCGGGACCTCCAGAACGGTAGCTGAGCGTGCTGACCATTACACTACGGAGGCGGACGTAATAGGCCTCTTTAATTTAAATTTAGTGACTTCTATAATTTAAACTCACCGATACTTCCGGTTCCGACAGTCTTACAGCTCTTCCGCATCCTGCGATCGGGCACCACTTCATCCCTCGGGAACTCTCCACAAAAGCCTGATTTAAAAAAAAAACAGGAGTCAATAAAATCTTCATCAACGCACACACAAATAATACACACCTTTTTATATTCCTTAATCCATTTCTTAAAATATTTTAGTTTTCACCTTTTTCAAGAAATATATTCATGGAAACAGTTTTACATCGTAAGTAACAATATTTTTTCGTAAACAACGTCTTTAGAAAATACAACACCAACACATAATTCAATCACCGACCATCGGAGAGGTTACACGTCTCTTCACGATCGATTTTTTAAAAGAATATATCGCTCACTCTTTTCAACAATGTCGTATATCAAAAAACTTGATTTTTCAGGAGATCGTTTTTAAAGTTTAAAAATATAATAAAATGTATTAAAAATAAATATCAAGCCACTTATTGAACTTTTTACTGTGTGACAGATCTTTTCAGGTAAAACCTGAAGGTTTTTTCTCCATTAAAAAAATATTTAGTATATTTAAAAAAAAATTAAACAAATTGATGTTTTTGATCATTATTATAACATATGTGTGGAATTGTGTATGTGGCTTTCTTTTATTTATGAATGTAACTATTTTTTATTATATACTTTTACTAAATGTAAAGCTGTACAATTCCCGAATAAATAAATATAAAAAAATAATGATTTTTTAAAAAACATTTAAATATTTAAAAAAATAATTAAACAATACCTTTTGTGGTAAGACATGATTGAAGAAAACACTTGTTTTATACCACTTGAGTTTTAATAAAGACTAAAACTAATAACATATAATAAATAATAATATATAATAATAATAAATATAATAACATATAATAATAATAAATAATAATAATGGTCAGGTTAGGAGTCGTAACAATCGGCGGGTATGTATGAGGAGATGCATGAACGTGGAAGAGGCGAAGAATGTTTGCAAGGACAGAGTGGTGTGGCGCTCTATTCT
Source organism: Brachycentrus maculatus (assembly GCF_059751285.1). Taxonomy (NCBI): domain Eukaryota; kingdom Metazoa; phylum Arthropoda; class Insecta; order Trichoptera; family Brachycentridae; genus Brachycentrus; species Brachycentrus maculatus. The sequence goes on along the minus strand of NW_028280957.1, from coordinate 965,267 downwards.
CTCTGCCTACCCCTGCGGGGAAGCGGCGTGATGGTTAGTTAGTTAGTTAGTTAGTTTAAATAATAATAATAATAAAACCCTTATCCGCACCCCAATGGTGCATAGGGCACTGCGTCATATAAACGCAGTGTTATCTTGATGGTTTACACATGAAGGAAAGGTGATCAGCCCTCGGCTTCAGGTACCAGTCCAGGGTAATATTGAATAAATATGACTGTGAAAAAATCACTTATATTTATTTTACCCCCCTTGGGAATCGAACCCGGGACCTCCAGAACGGTAGCCGAGCGTGCTGACCATTACACTACGGAGGCGGACGGATAATAACTAGTTATTATATGTTATTATACAGACTTGAATGATGGAAGTTTAACTTTCGAAACATGTAGTCTTTAATAAAACTCAAGTGGTATAAAACAAGTGTTTTCTCTAATCATTTTTACCTTGATGTCGAAGAGCAGGTACTTCCTCTGCGTGTCGGGCGTCAGGCAGCGCTGCAGCAGCGAGGGGGGCGCGGCGCGCCGGCAGCGCGGCGCGGGGCACGCGGGGCGCGCGTCGCCCTCGCGCACGCGCCCGCCCAGGTAGCGCGCCCAGCACGACACGCAGTACCAGTGGCCGCACGGGCCGCCGCCCGCCTCGCCGGCCGACACCTCCTCGCAGCAGATGCCGCACTGGAACGCCATGGGCTCTTGCAATTAGAGACCTAACTGGAGAGAGCCTGTACTGGGGCACCTCTATTGGCCACAGATAACTCAACTAGGTATTATTATTTGACATCTCATCAAAGATGGAGAAGATCATGGACACTTACAACAAGACATTTAATGACATTGATATTTTTGGAAAAAACATAGCTACAATTAAAAAAGAGGTATGTTATTAGATTAAAACCTACATAAAAGAATATGTTATTAGATTAAAACCAATATTTTTAGCTTTTCCACTTTATTTTTATTTGACCAGCGACCGGGTTTCGTCGTTACCGACATCATCAGACTGGTGGGAGGCTATACAAATTGTTATATTATATATAAAACAAGGCAGGAGTTGAGAACCATGATTCGATATAATTTTGTTCAAATTAAATTAAAATCAAATTAATTAAGTTAATTTCTCAACAAAATTATATCAAATCATGGTTATCAACTCCTGCCTTATTTTATATAAAACATAACAATTTGTATAGCCTCCCACCAGTCTGATGATGTCGGTAACGACGAAACCCGGTCGCTGGTCGAATAAAAATAAAGTGGAAAAGCTAAAAATATTGGTTTTAATCTAATAATATATTAAAAATGCTATTCTATCACGAAGTGTCAGTGGATAATATAAATCTATTAATTAGGTAAGTAGAAAGTTGTCATGCTCTGTTTACTCTCCACCAATAACCTAGTTAGGTTATGTGTGGGGGGGTTAACCACTCTCATTAATTCCTGTCCTTTCCATCTCCTTCCTGCAAAATCATACCATTCTTCTTCTCCGTCTTATTCCTCATTGCTGAGGGTTGTGACCCTTGCAGAAGCAATGACTCTTCTCCAGTTATCCCTTGACTGCGCTGCACGTAGCGCTCTAACCACCGAGGTTGAAAATCATACCATACCCTAACCCTTTTACTCCCTTCCTCACACACACACTCTCCCACTCTTTATTATTTTATTTTTATCTAGTGATGTTTTGATCATTATTATAACATAAATGTGGAATTGTGTAATTGCCTTTCTTTTTTTTTATAAATGTAACTATTCATTATTATATATATATGTATATATATATATAATATAATAAAACCCTTACCGCACCCCAATGGTGCATAGGGCACTGTGTCTTATAAACGCAGTGTTATCATGATCGTTTTACACGTGAAGGAAAGGTGATCAGCCCTCCGCTTCAGGTACCACTCCATGGTAATATTGAATAAATATTACAGTGAAAAAATTACTTATATTTATTTTTACCCCCCTTGGGAATCGAACCCGGGACCTCCAGAATGGTAGCCGAGCGTGCTGAGCATAACACTACGGAGGCGGACAGATATTTTTATATTTTTATTTTATACTTTTACTAAACGTAAAGCTGTACAATTCCCGAATAAATAAATAAAAAAAATAAGGAAGTCTGGGCATTTACGGGGCTGACGACCGTCACAGGCTGGTTTAAGTGACGCCCAGACTTCCATATTCGTCTTTATGATGAGATGTCAAATAAAAATATGAAGAATACTCCTATAGTTGGAGATCATCCAGATTTGTGAACAAGCATTTGGACACACTCAAAATGTTGTGAAGTTTTTCATGGTTTGATTCACGGGATTCGAAGATGGAAACGCATTGTGGTCCATCAATATGGGCTAGAAAAGACTCTTGGTTTCTATTACATATCGCTCACTCCTTTCAACAACGTCATATATCAAAAATCGTCAATTTTCAGTTGTGCATGTTTTCGGAATGCCCAGAAATGTACTATATCCCAGCAAAAGTGCCATGTTTTTAACTTAATATTTACCCGCTACAGGGCAGAAAGTGTTGTTTTTGCATTTTGAAGAAAATGCATTGTTTAATAATTTTTTTTAAATATACAAAATATTTTTCAAATGGTGAAAAAACCTTCAGGTTTTACCTAAAAAGATCTGTTGCACAGTAAAAATTTCAATGAGTGGCTTGATATTTATTTTTAATACATTTTAATATCTCCTGAAAAATCAAGTTTTTTGATATATGACGTTCTTGAAAGCAGTGAGCGATATGTCTGAATGATGATAGACTTACTTCTATTATCCTCTGTTCTCCCGGAGCTCCTAATCCATCTTCAGGGTGTTCACTATCCAGAGACCCGCCAGGTAATGACACTCCAGCAGCCTGGCAGCACGCCGCAGGGTCTTTCATCCATTTCTCTACCAAAACATCCTTGCACCATTCTGAAAAACCCAATCACATCAAAAATCATGGTACATATTCAAACATTTTATCGTTTCTAACATGATACATATATTTCACAGCATAGAAGGTCAGCCATAAATGTTGACTGAATTGAAGACAAGACCAGTTACGACCTGGCATTAAGTGATCACTTTGTACACTTGTGTAGCATTCACCATTATGCCCATTATAATTCAAAAAAATTTGATTTAATTCAAACCCTTATCCGCACCCCAATGGTGCATAGGACACTGCATCATATAGAAGCAGTGTTATCTTGATTGTTAAATACACAAAGGCAAGGTGATCAGCCTTCCGCTCCAAGTACCAGTCCAGGGTCATATTAAATAAATATAAGGCTGAAAAATCACCATTATTTATTTTGACCCTCTCGGGAATCGACCCCGGGACCTCCAGCATGGTAGCCTTGCGTGCTGACCATTACACTACGGAGGCGGACAACACGATACATATATTTCACAGTATAGAAGGTTAGCCATAAATGTTGACTGAATAGCGACAAGACCAGTGACAACCTGGCATTAAGTGATCACTTTGATGACGGGACAGAGATACCAGGATCCATAAGAAGGAAGAAGACGGAGATATTACCTTAAGAAGGAAGAAGACGGAGATATTAACATAAGAAGGAAGAAGACGGAGATATTAACATAAGAAGGAAGAAGACGGAGATATTACAGAAAAAAATGGTTGGATATTGTTTTCCTACAAACCATTTTCTCTCAGCAGCGCTTCAGCAGTGAAGAGTGGGACGCGCAGCATGTCGCTCGTGTCCACGAGCAACCTGTCCTTGGCCTCCCGCAGCTCTTGGGCGCGCAGGCCCTCGTGGGAGTCGGGGCCCAGCTCGGCCCCCAGGGCCTCCTCCAGCTCCTGCTCGCCCAGCTCACTGGAGGACCAGCCCCAGCGGGGGTTGCACCAGTCTATCGTCTCCGAGGACTGGAACAAACGTTTTTCTATACCTGGAAATACTATACTTCGAAATTGGTTCATATATATATAGAACTTCCAAGAATTTGAGTAGTGCGGTTGTCAATAATGGGTAGAATTGGTGAATGTTATAGACTTCCATATTCTTCTTCATCTGTGATGAGATGTCAAAAATAATATGAAAAATTACTCCTATAATTGGAGGTAATCCAGATTTGTGAACAAGTATTTGGACACACTCAAAATGTTGTGAATATACAATAGGTCAGCTTTTTCCGTTGAATTTACTGAAATTAAATTGAACCTTAACCAACCACATATCATATCGCTCACTCCTTTCAACAACATCAAATATCAAAATTTGACAATTTTCAGTTGTGCATGTTTTCGGAATGCCCAGAAAATGTACCTTATCCCAGCAAAAGCGGCATATTTTTAACTTAATATTTACCTGCTACAGAGCAGAAAGTGTTGTTTTTGCATTTTGAAGAATAGGAATTTCGTATTTTTAATTTATGACGTTGTTGAAAGGAGTGAGCGGGAAGTATTTGGACACACTCAAAATGTTATAGGTAAAAATTTGTTCAACTCACAAAAAGCATGGCTCTCTCCAGCAGGGCAGCCAGCCTGGCGTGCCCGGCGTCCAGCGCGCGCCGCGCCGGCGTGCGCGCGCGCGCGTCGCGTGCGAGGGAGCGCGCGCCGGCTGCCAGCAACAAGCGCGCGCTGCCTCCCAGACCAGCACTCGCCGCCAGATGCAGGGCCGTGTTGCCTTCCTGACGGAGCACCAAAAAAGAGACGAATAAGAGATATTAATACTAGAATTAATGTAATTATTAAAAAAAAGTAAATTATATATAATATAAAATAGTATAAAATAATAAATAAATAATAAATAATAATATTAAATAATATTCGAATAGTGAAATAAGGAAGGAATGCAAAGCTGAGATAAGCACTATCGATAAAATTAAGAAAGGTGTGTTGAGATGGTTTGGACATGTAGAACGAATGAGTGAGGAAAGAACGGTAAAACAAATTTATAAGGCGAATGTTATTGGGAAAAGAGCGCCACCCCACTCTATCCTTGCAAACATTCTTCGCCTCTTCCACGTTCATGCATCTCCTCATACATACCCGCCGATTGCTACGACTCCTAACCTGACCACTTTCAAGTATTTGGCATACCTGATGTGCCATGTTTTTCTCGGTCTTCCTCTGCTTCTAATATACATAAATAAATGTAGAATTCAATCCAACAAACCTTGTTTTTAATTTGGATATATTACCCAACAATTCAATATGGAATTCTACCAACTGTACAATAAATAACCCATATTTATTGTTAATTCTTGGGACTATCAAACCTTCGTTGTGTCTAAATCGTATTGGGATGCGGATAAGGGTTCGAAGAATAAATTTGATTTTTAAAAGGTAATCTAGGGTTATGTGGTACCTACCCGGTCCACCGCGTCCAGCTGCACGCCCTCGCGCTCGCCGGCCTTGGAGGGCGCGAAGCTGCGCCACTGCAGCAGCAGCGCCACGCAGGCCGCGCGCCGCTCCTGCGCCGACACGGCCAGCGCCGGGGGCGCGCCCGGCGCCGCCTCCGCGCCCGGCGCCAGGCCGCGCGCGCCTGAAACACACAGCCCGCGCACTGTACCTGTAGTAACAGCAGCCATGGACGTCTGCTCACATCTCCGCGCACATTTATTGGAAATTCAACAAAACAGTAACATATAATATGACTTGATGTTACGTCCATATTATGGACGAAAAAGGTGCTTGACTGGACTAAGGCAACTAGCCGTAACTCATGTTGCGGCTGTTTGACTTGACACGGCTCAAAGCATTCTTATAACTGGCCTCTATCATATACAATAATAACTAAAATAAATTTTTAAAAAATATTATTTAAAAAAATTTAATAATAAAAATAAAATAAAAAATTAAATTATTTTTTAACATCTCATCAAAGATGTAGAAGAATATGGAAGTCTGGGCATTTACGGGGCTGACGACCGTCATCGGCTGGTTTAAGTGATCACTTTACACACGTGTAACATTCACCAATTCTACCCATTATTGACAACCACACTACTCAAATTCTTGGAAGTTCTATATATATGAACCAATTTAGAAACCTTGTTCTTGAATCACACGTTGGCGTTTCTCATGTGTGTGATTATAATCCAGGATTCGGACCTCACATACTAATATAAGAGTTTCTGCTTAATAAAAAGCTTCTTTACATCCCACCAATAGATGTCTGTAGTGAAGTTCTAGTGATTCAAGAACAAGGTTTCTAAATTGGTTCATATATATAGAACTTCCAAGAATTTGAGTAGTGTGGTTGTCAATAATGGGTAGAATTGGTGAATGTTACACGTGTGTAAAGTGATCACTTAAACCAGCCGATGACGGTCGTCAGCCCCGTAAATGCCCAGACTTCAATATTCTTCTTCATCTTTGATGAGATGTTAAAAAATAATATGAAAATAACTCCTGTAATTGGAGATAATCCAGATTTTGTGAACAAGTATTTGGACACACTCAAAATGTTGTAAAAAATAAAATCATATATTTTGCTTCATCTCTTTCCTTTACCGAGATATTCATTATCCAAATAGCCGCAAAATTGTATTAATTTTATAATTTTTAGTCAAAAAGCATCCTCTTAAGTCACTATAAACTCATTTATCTCAAAACTATTGTTTTTAACCTGCGGCTATTTGCTTTTGCACATTAGAGGATGCCTAGAAGCGTGGGTAGGCCCAGACGAGATGGTCCAATGACATTGGGAAAGTGGCGGGCCTGCACTGGAAGAGAGTCGCGTCCAACAGACAACTGTGGAAGTCCAAGAGGGAGGCATTTGTCCAATACTGGACACAAGAAGACTGAAGTATAGTCATATTTGTACATAAACGAGTAACAATCTCCTTCAAGTGGTATTTGTGTACATACCACTTAAAAACTCTACTTCATATCTACCGGTTTCGGAATAACCATTGGAATGATGGATAATCAGGTCATTCCCATTCCAGTCTACATTCATACAGTCTTCATTCCAGACTACTTTTGTCTACATTCATAGTCTTCATTTTTCCCAGTCTACCGTCAACATTCATACAGTCTTCACTCATTCCAGTCTATATTTCGTCTACTTTAATAGTCTTCATTCATTCCAGACTACGTTTCGTCTACATTCATAGTCTTCATTTTTCCCAGTCTACCGTCAACATTCATACAGTCTTCACTCATTCCAGTCTATATTTTGTCTACTTTAATAGTCTTCATTCATTCCAGACTACATTTCGTCTACATTCATAGTCTTCATTTTTCCCAGTCTACCGTCAACATTCATACAGTCTTCATTCATTCCAGTCTTCATTTCATCTACATTCGTAGTCTTCATTCATTCCAGTCTACATTTCGTCCACATTCATACAGTCTTCATTTTTTCCAGTCTACCGTCGACATTTATACAGTCTTCATTCATTCCAGTCTACATTTCATCTACATTCGTAGTCTTCATTCATTCCAGTCTACATTCATGCATTATTTATTCATTCCAGTCTACCGTCAACATTCATACAGTCTTCATTCATTCCAGTCTATATTTCATCTACTTTAATAGTCCTCATTCATTCCTGTCTACAAAATTCACCATTCTACTCATGATTGACAACCACACACTTCTGTTCTCTTGTTCACATTGGTCAAACATACTTTCTTCGTCATGTCAGTCCACATGTCCATACCACCTTGAAGAAACATCTAACATTTATTTTTTGACATCTCATCAAAGATGAAGAAGAATATGGAAGTCCGGGCATTTACGGGGCTGACGACCGTCTAACATTTATGATATACATAAATAGATACCTGTAAGTCGTATACAACTGACGGATATGTGGTTTGCAGTCGGCGGGAGTATGTTCCCGCTACAGGCGCTGTGGAGGACAGTTTCATCGAACGTGTTCCTTTTGTTGGGATCTCCTCCGAGGTCATTTAGGAACGTCCTCAGTAGATGCTTCATGCCTGGAATTAGAAACAAGGAAAGAATAATGATCAATCTAAACTAACTAACTAACCATCACGCCGCTACTCCGCAGGGGTAGGCAGAGAGAATCGAACGCCACACCACTCTGTCCTTGCAAACATTCTTTGCCTCTTCTACATTCATGCATCTCCTAATGTTACGTTTAAGAGAAATATTCTAGTTGATAAAGAAAATTTCTATTATTTGATAAAAACATGTAATGTAAGTTTATTATATAGTTATGCTTTTATATACATGACAGATTATTTTTATTTTTAGATTACTTAAGTGAAAACCTCTGATTGGAATGTTATTTGTTATAATTTTATTATATTATGTTATTTTTGTTAAATGCGAAATGCGAAATGCGATCTCTCAGAAGAATGTGCGACAAAACGATGTATGATAGATGTGCGAATAGTGAAATAAGGAAGGAATGCAAAGGTGAGATAAGCATTATCGATAAAATTAAGAAAGGTGTGTTGAGATGGTTTGGACATGTGGAACGAATGAGTGAGGAAAGAACGGTAAAACAAATTTATGAGGCGAATGTTAGTGGGAAAAGAAGCAGAGGAAGACCGAGAAAAACATGGCACGATCAGGTATGCCAAATACTTGAAATTGGTCAGGTTAGGAGTTGTAACAATCGGCGGGTATGTATGAGGAGATGCATGAACGTGGAAGAGGCGAAGAATGTTTGCAAGGACAGAGTGGTGTGGCACTCTATTCTCTCTGCCTACCCCTGCGGAGAAGCGGCGTGATGGTTAGTTAGTTAGTTAGTTAGTTTTTTTTATTTTTGTTAAATATTCTGTTAGTTTTCCAATAAATAAATAAAAAAATTAAATAAAATAAAAATAACTCGAGCTCCTAACTGACTAACTAAGTAACCATCAGAATCTGAAAACAGGGAATCAATTCATAGTCACTGACGTTATGACTCTATATTGAATGACTTATAGTGAATGCAGTGAACGTGTTATACTCACTTGTCTCAAAGCGAGTATAAACACAAGCCGCGCGTGAAAACTACACACAAATAAAACAGTGTGTACTAGTATGTATCTACAAAAATTAAAGTATTTATGTATTATTTTATATGTTTAATATAGTTATAGCGTTTGGAAAATTGCTATTTTGTGACCATCTCGAGATTATTGGCGATATATTGAATTTATTTTTGTTTTCGTCCGCCTCCGTAGTGTAATGATCAGCACGCTCGGCTGCCGTTCTGGAGGTCCCGGGTTCGATTCCCAAGGGGGGTAAAATAAATATAAGTGATTTTTTCACTGTAATATTTAGTCAATATTATTACCCTGGACTGGTACCTGAAGCGGAGGGCTGATCACCTTTCCTTCATGTGTAGATCAAGATAACACTGCGTTTATATGATGCAGTGCCCTATGCATCATTGGGGTGCGGATAAGGGTTTTATTATTATTATTATTATTGAATTTATTGATTCAACATTTATTTTGTGGAATGACATGTTGATTATTTAAAAAAAATTCAACACTTCTTTTATACCACTTCCAGTTGATATTATGAGGGCAACAGGTTGTTGCCGAAACTAGTTGGTTGTTAGTAAAAACGTGAGTGGATCAAAAAAACAAATTCTTTTTATTTCTCAAAATAATATATCAATTTGATCCACAAAGTTAATGCTTTCAATATTCAAAACATTATATCATCCATATTTTGTCCGCCTCCGTAGTGTAATGGTCAGCACACTCGGCTACCGTTCTGGAGGTCCTGGGTTCGATTCCCAAGGGGGGAAAATAAATATTAGTGATTTTTTCACTGTAATATTTATTTAATATTATCCTAGACTGGTACTTGAAGCGGAGGGCTGATCACCTTTCCTTCATGTGTAAAAAAAAAACTATCAAGATAACACTGTGTTTATATGACGCAGTGCCCTATGCACCATTGGGGTGCGGATAAGGGTTTTTATATTTTATATTATTATATCATGAGTTTATTTCATTACACACGACTAGTTTCTACAACGTCTGTTTGTTTTCGAAGTGATATATTGAATGAAGTGAGAGTGTTATACTCGCTTGTCTCAAAGCGAGTATAAACACAAGCAGCGCGTGAATACTACACACAAATAAAACAGTGTGTACAAATCACACTTTTAGCTTTTCAAAAACTGCTTTTTTGTCAGCAGCAACTTTTCGCGAACAAGTGAATTCGCAAAAAGGTAAACTTGAACTGTATGGCGCACTCACCATGCCTGGCAGCGTAGTGCATGGCCGTGTTGTGGTGCCTACTCTCCCCGTAGCTGAGGTTGGGGTCGAAGCTCTTCTTGAGTATGGGAGAGCTCTGGTAGATCTGCATCGCCGCGTACTCATCGCCATTTTGGATATACTTCTTGAATTTAGAAGACGTGCTTCCCATTTCAGTAGCTTCTTCAATTTCCTAACCGTCAAAGTTTAACTCAATCTCGGTAAAAAGAGATTTCTTTAGCATAAATATTTTATTTTGAGCTTTAGTGTTTAATACTTTCTATATATTTGTTTTTATTTTTATTTTATTCACATTTTTTCCCAGTATCTGGAGCACCGTTGCGATCACAAAAGGAGATCATTGATTAACTATGCCGCTAGGTCTTACTTTACAATTGTGCATGTTGTGGGGTTGCTTCTGGAACAAACGAAATGCGTCATATTATTTTTTGACATCTCGACAATTTTCCCGTCAAGATCATGTATCGGAGCATCCTCGGTTTACTTGGTCCATCACGTTGTAAAAATATTTGAAGAATGAAAAAGAAATAAATGATTATTTATTTGTTATTGACTTGCAGGGTCCGCATTTAACAGTCTGAAGGCTTTCTGGAGATCGGATTTATACTCGGTGAAGACCAAATGCCGCCTATACAATGCCTGCATTGCTACTGTTCTCTTATACGGCTGTGAAACATGGCACCTTACTAGAGCCCAGAGCAGCCGTGTACTAAGCTTTGAGAATAGGTGTCTGCGGAGAATTTTAGGCGTGCGGTGGTTTGACTTTGTGAGGAATGAAGAGATAAGGCGTAGGACGCAGCAAATCTTGGTCACAACTGTCGTCAAGAAAAGGCGATTCAGTTGGCTCGGCCATGTACTCCGCATGCCTCCTGAGAGCCTTAATCAAGCTTGCCTCTTTTACAAGGCATCAGGTTCGCGCCGCCCAGGACGACCACTGCTGACAATTCGTCGGCAGTTCTCGTCAGAACTTCGGGACGCGGATCTGACTTAGGAGGATGCAAGGGAGCTGGCCGCCGACAGAAAAGCCTGGAGACAGTTTGTGGACTCCATATGCTCCACCTAGGGAGCGGATATGGTTTATTAGTATATATTTCGTCTACTTTAATAGTTCATTCATTCCAGTCTACATTTCGTTTACATTCATAAAGTATTTATTCATTCCAGTCTACATTTCGTCTACATTATGTTGTATGATGAGATCTACGGTGTATGATGATCGTCTACGTTGTATGATGAGATGCTTTATATACAACATTATATGTAAAAACTATTTTTTTATAGGGAGGGAGGGGTATGGGTAGTACCTAAAGGGCGAACCGGTTCTTGAAAATCTTGAAAAAGAATATGGAAGTCTGGGTTTAAGAGATCACTTTACACGCGTGTAAAGGTGGAGACAGACCAGAGCATTTCATAATTGTCGTAACATCGCTCGCGGCAAGCATCACCGAGCATCCGAAACTGTGGATGGAGCGCCCGGCTCGCTGTACTGACTGCCTGAATGCTCGCATCGTAGGTCACTCTCCACCGTAACATTCACCAATTTCACCCATGATTGACAAGCACACTACTCAAATCTTGTATTCTTCTTCATCTATGTTGAGATGTTAAAAAATAATATGAAAAATAACTCCTGTAATTTGAGATAATCCGAATTCGTCAACAAGTATTTGAACACACTCAAAATTTGTAAATGCGTCATCATTCAAACACCTAACCTTTACAATATTTTTAAGTGTGTGACTTGTGTGTTTTGTGTGATTTTAGTGTAATTGTAGTTGTTTATATTAATATTATTTATATTTTTTTTTAAATATATAAATAATATTAATATAAACAACTACAAATACACTAAAATCACACAAAGCACACAAGTCACACACTTAAAAATATTGCAAGGGTTAGGTGTTTGAATGATGATGCATTTACAAATTTTCCACCTCCGTAGTGTAATGGTCAGCACGCTCGGCTACCGTTCTGGAGGTCCCGGGTTCGATTCCCAAGGGGGGTCAAATAAATATAAGTGATTTTTTCACTTTCATATTTATTCAATATTACCCTGGACTGGGTACCTGAAGCCGAGGGCTGATCACCTTTCCTTCATGTGTAAACCATCAAGATAACACTGCGTTTATATGACGCAGTGCCCTATGCACCATTGGGGTGCGGATAAGGGTTTTATTATTATTATTATTATTATTATATTTTTTAAATGTCAATTTGTAATTTAAGTTTTTTTTTAAATGTTAAAGTACTATCTACCCTCTGATTGCAAACAGCTATACAAATATGGTATTATACGTTTTGATCAATATCACTAGTCTGTTTTTGGTTGGCTGGAAGATATTGCTTTTTAGCAACAAGCCCGCCAATGTACTTATTTATTTTCTGTACACAAAGTTTAAAAAAATAAAAAAAGTGGAATATGTTTTGAATGTAGTGAAAGCCTGTGTGGGAACTTTCGCTTTAACGTCCGGTGATTCACGTGTCGTTTAGCTGGGAGGAGTGTTCATGTGACTTGTGTGAATGAGGATTGTTTTAGCATGTAGTTGTTTATCTGTCATGAGTTTTAATTTGTTGCATATCGCTCGCTCCTTTCAACAACGTCAAATATATCAAAAAACTTGATTTTTCAGGAGATAGTTTTTGAAGTTTAAAAATACAACATTTTGAGTGTGTCCAAATACTTGTTTACAAAATCTGGATTATCTCCAATTACAGGAGTTATTTTCATATTATTTTTTGACATCTCATCAAAGATGAAGAAGAATATGGAAGTCTGGGCATTTACGGGGCTTACGACCGTCATAGGCTGGTTTGAGTGATCATTCTTATTCTTCTTTACATCTCACCAATAGATGTCTCTAGTGAAGTTTTAGTGATTCATGAACAAGGTTTCTAAATTGGTTCATATATATAGAACTTCCAAGAATTTGAGTAGTGTGGTTGTCAATAATGGGTAGAATTGGTGAATGTTACACGTGTGTAAAGTGATCACTCAAACCAGCCTATGACGGTCGTAAGCCCCGTAAATGCCCAGACTTCCATATTCTTCTTCATCTTTGATGAGATGTCAAAAAATAATATATATATATATAATTTGGACACAACCAAAATGTTGTAAAAAATGAGCCTCATTAAAGACAAAAAATAATAAGTTTAAAAATATTATAAAATGTATTAAAAATAAATATCAAGCCACTTATTGAACTTTTTACTGTGCAACAGATCTTTTTAGGTAAAACCAACAAAGAATGTTGTTTATCCAAAATTTCAAAAATATTGAGTATATTTAAAAAAAAATAATTAAACAATACATTTTCTTCAAAATGTAAAAACAACACTTTCTGCCGAGTAGCGGGTAAATATTAAGTTAAAAATATGCCGCTTTTGCTGGGATATAGTACCTTTTCTGGGCATTCCAAAAACATGCACAACTGAAAACTGTCGATTTTTGATTTATGACGTTCTTGAAAGGAGTGAGCGATATGTAGTTGTTTTGACTATCACAAGTTGTAGTTGGTTGAACATTTCCTCTATGGAAGCCTGTTTTGAAAAAAATGTTAGATGATTTGTATGTCGTTTAGCAGGGAGATGTGTTTTTATGATTTGTGTAAATGGGGATTGTTTTAGCGGGTAGTTGTTTGACTGTCATGAGTATTTCTTCTGTGGAAGCATGTCTCATATCTTGCTTCAACGGTCAGTGATTTGAGTTGTGAGATGTGTTCTTATGATTTGTGTGAGTTAATATTGTTTTAGCGTGTAATTGTCTGACTGTCATATTTTTAATTCTCTTATTTAAATCACAATTTTTACATATTTAGAACATTTTTTTTGCAGAGACCCACCAAGCCACCTTGTGTGTCTTGTCGGTGGAGTTCTTTTTTAACACATTTTTATTTTTTTTAACGATTTTAACATAATATACACACAAAAAAAGAGAGAAAAATTAAGAATATAAACATTTTACAATTTTCAAAAAATTAACTGTTGATCATTTGCCCATTCCTTTATTTTGCCTTTGTTCCATATTTTATTATGAGCAGCAATTTGTTGAATGTGGAATGCCTCTGTGGAAGCCTGTTCCGGAACTTCAAGCGTTACATTCATCAGGGATCATTGTGAAACGTTGACACTATATAACAGTTGATTATTGTGTTACCTTTAGTTATATATTATATGGTAATGTCCTCTATTCCTCTAAAGGGATGATCGTGGGTTGAAGAAGGATCTCCCTGTCATGACCCGCCTAGGGCTATGTGCAGTTCACACCGCACCATCGCCTGAAACATACAAACATATATCAATCAACTACTGCTACCTTCACATCAAATGTGGACTAGAAGGAATGTGTATTCGATTACGCATTTTTATCGATTGTTGCAGTATGATCGATAATCCTGAAATTATCCGAAGCATTGATCTGTATGTTCCCGATAGTATGGGATTACTGAATAGCTAGATTAAGAATGTCTCGATGATTTGGGGGCCACACAAGCTTAAGTACTCTCTTATGGTAGAGAAAGTCCAAAATAAGTTTCTGAGGTATCCCTACATAAGAATACGGGTATTATCCTCGGCTCTACCCGACCCAGTTTCTCCAGGGTATACTTGGCTACAATAGTTTAGAGGCTAGAAAAAAAAATTGCCCGGTATGATCGATAATCTTGAAATTAACCGGATCATTGGTCTGTATGTTCCCGATAGTTACCTAAGACAGCGTCGGCATAGATTGTTTCACATTCCTATACACAGTACCAACCTGCCGATGGTCATGCCTGTAGGAAAAGTTACCGCTATGTTGAACAATATCTCATTGAATATTGATCTGTTTCATGTGTCTGAAGGAGTTTTCTGAAGCGGGATTCTTCTACACCTTTAGCAGTAGTATTCTTGTTTATTTTCTATTTTTGTTAATGTATACGATTTAAATTTAAGTTTGTAATGTGTATGTTAACTATAAATGAATAAATTGAATTAAATTGAATTTAATTTAATTGAATCACATCCCTCCAAGGGTAGGTTAGGTTAGGTTAGTTTTTTTAAATTTCATTAATTGATTCGGCAGTCACTTTGTGGTAAAATTTATCCATTTTTAATTACTAATGACTAAAGCCTCCCCCCCATTGTCTATGTTCCCACTGATGAGAAATAAGAATAAAAAATAAATAAATAAAAATAAGAAACAGCTACACGGCTGTCCAAACTCAAAACACGGTAAGGGACATTTTTTTATAGTATTTTTTTTTGCATTTTTGGACGAAGTACATTCTGCTTAGTCCAAAAATACAAAAAAACGTACTACGAAAAAAAGCCCCTTACTGTGTTTTAAGTTTGGACAGCCGTACTACCCCCTCTTCAACCTTCAACGTCCCAAGGACCCAACTCTAAAATTTAGAATTAGCTTCACATACGGTGTTTGAAAATGATGCAGAATGCATCAAAAACACGTGTCACAGTAGATTTTAAGAAATAGTGGTTTTACTAAGCAAAACATTTACAACATTTTGAGTGTGTCCAAATACTTGTTCACAAAATCTGGATTATCTCCAATTAAAGGAGTTATTTTCATATTATTTTTTTGACATCTCATCAACCAGCCTATGACGGTCGTCAGCCCCGTAAATGCCCAGACTTCCATATTGTTCTTCATCTTTGATGAGATGTCAAAAAAATAATATAAAAAAGTAAAACATTAATAAAGAATAGTTTTTTTTTTTACTTAGTATATTAAAAGCATTGTCAACTTTGTGGTATGGTAATATAACAGTCTCCTTATCATCCATCGTTCACTTTATGTAATACAACATTTATAAACACTAATTCGTGACTACCGGTTTCGGAATAATCATTCCATCGTCAGGTCACTAAAATAAAATTATTACGGTCTGACATTTGTACAAAAATAAAATTTTGAAAGAGAGAAAGACGACAAATGGATCACAATGGGAATGTTTTTAATGTTTAAACTTCAAGTCCACTTTTAAAAATATTCCCATAGTGATTCATTTCTCTTCTTTGTCTCTTTAAAAAAAATATTTTTGTGCAAATGTCAGACCGTAATAATTTTATCTTAATGACATGATGATGGAATTATTATTCCGAAACCGGTAGTTACGAATTAATGTTTATAAAAGTGGTATTACACAATGTGAACAATGAATGATAAGGAGAGTGTTTTAGGATTTTTTACTTTGTTTTATTTGTACCCTGCTTATACAATATTTACAAGGTAAATTTACAAATAAGAGATTTTTACATATTTTCCAGCGTTTTCAAAGACACTTAACTTAATTTTTTATAACTTTGACCGGTTTCGGAGCAAATAACTTCTTCCACGTTTTTTTTTTCAACGACAACTAATTACTTGTTTTTCACTTAAATTTTATCTCACCAGTGACCGGTTTCGTCGTTACCGGCATCATCAGACTGGTGATATCGGTAACAACAGAATCCGATCACTAATCACATCAAATAAAAGTGGAAAAAACCATATAAGTACTTGTTGTTTTACTATATGTATATCAATAATTAAAATATTGTAACTTAATATTTAAGTTTTAACTTAATATTTACTTGCTACAGGGCAGAAAGTGTTGTTTTTGCATTTTGAAGAAAAGGTATTGTTTAATTTTTTTATTAACCATACTAAATTTTCTAAGTGGAGAAAAAAAATTCAGGTTTTACCTAAAAAGATCTGTTGCACAGTAAAAAGTTAAATAAGTGGCTTGATATTTATTTTTAATACATTTGAATTTGTTTTTAAACTTTAAAAACGATCTCCTAAAAATCAAGTTTATTGTTTTGTACGTTGTTGAAAGGAGTGAGCGATATATGAATTTTGAAAATATAATTATTCCCTCATTGTACTGAAAATATGTTAGAAGTTCAAATATAAATGGAAAAGAAAGAAATTGGTATGGTTTAAAGAGAGAGTGACAATTGTAACACCAGATAATTCCAAATCTGGCGTTGGCTTTTGTTTTTATAGCACTTTGTTGAACAAAGAACTTTTTTTAAATGATGGATAACTAAAATATTGACGAATAACGAAACATTCATTTGACAACATAATAAAAAGGCCATGGAAACTGATTAATATAGAGGCTGACGAATATGGAAATTCCACTCTATTAAAAAATGTTTAATACTTTAATACCTTTTGATACATCTATAATATTTTTATATGTATTTTAAGTACACACATATATCGTGATATTGTTTGATTTATTATGATAATATACATTCAATTTTGAATATCATGTGAATAACACAAGATTCTTTTATATTATTGTTGCAAATATAATAATTCGTTTGCATTTTAATAAAAAACAATTGCGAAACTCGGTGAAAATATGCTTTTTTGTGTCTCATTGTCCCGTGTCATTTTTCAATGTTGTAGCTATAGTTTCTTTTAAAGTATACGTTGTAAACACTCACATGACATTGTGAAAATGACATTTTCAGCGGCATAGTATCCCTTGGCACATTTTTACAGCGGGTCGGATGTATTTCCACCGTACATTTCGGGCTCCGAAGCCCGGCTGAAGTCTTCAATTTTCTTATCGATTTTCGCGACAGAGCTGCCGGCAGACATCCCGTCGTATGTCCGTCTCCTTTGTTTCTTTGATGGAAGAGTGCCGCGATAGTTACGTATGTCTGAGCATGGACGTCTCGGCGCATGCGCACAAATTGAAGCGGGAAATGTGAATTTTGACATTATTTTTTTCTCTATGGCGGCGGATATTATAGACATTTCTATGTACCTTATAAATATCATTATTGTTATGCGATAATATTATACGAGGATTCTTATTAAAAATTTCATTTAAAAATTTCTGGAACTTATTGTAATGTATCGAGGTCTTTCTGTGTTTTCATAAAACTGTTTAGTTCTATTACAGGTGTGAGTGAAAAACTTTTATGACGCCTACCCACCTTACTATGAACATTTCTCTGTGTCAAGTTCAGTAACTATCCATCCCTAAAGAATGTAAAGTATTACCGAAACTGATCGCAAAACAAATATCAAAAACAGTTTTATTGTATGTGTGTATTTTTGTATATCTATACTCCCCGAGAGGTTGAGCCCGGGACACTTATCAATAAGCCAAACGCACTAACCACTACGCTATGGATATGCACCAAAAGCATCATAAATACCAAATAACTGATTTACCTAATTTATTGATAAATAACATAGTAATCACAATCATAGATAACATTTTATTTTAAAAAGAGAAATATATGTGTTTTTATTAATTACTAAAATACTTCAATTTCATATTATTTCTGTTAGCCTAGGTCGTTCATTTGAAAAAAAAAGGTATCAAATGTGGTAGAGTGGGTTCGAACTCAGAAACTCAGACTCAAGAGTCCGCGACACTAACCATAAGACAACAAACTGACACAAATACAGTTTGTTTACAACATTTTGAGTGTGTCCAAATACTTGTTCACAAAATCTGGATTATCTCCAATTACAGGAGTTATTATCATATTATTTTTTGACATCTCATCAAAAAATAATATGAAAATAAATATAATATTTTTTTATCATCACGTGTGTAAAGTGATCACTTAAACCAGCCTATGACGGTCGTCAGCCCCGTAAATGCCCAGACTTCCATATTATTCTTCATCTTTGATGAGATGTCAAAAAATAAAACAGTTTGTATTTTCACCCTTTGATGATATGTAGTTCTCGAAATTAGTCTTGTTTACATTAATAAACTCAAAAGTGGTCTCATACAAGTGCTTTATTTTTATATTTAAAACATATTATTTTAAAATTTGCGGAGAAAATACAATTAAATAAAAGTCATATTAATGAAAATACATATAAATTTTATTTTTGAATTAATACATATTAATCTAACTAAAGTAATAATCTACGCTTAGTTTATTATAATGTATAAAAATATTCATTTATTTGTTCTTGTTTACATCTGTGTACTTTATAAGTCGTTATAATACTTTCATATTAAAAAAGGATCATTTTCGTATCTTAAAAATAATCATTTGGCAGTGTAAAGGTTGATATATCAAATACTTTTATACAATTCATTTAAACTAACAAGACATATACAAAATGAAGTAATAGGCTCGTTGAACGGGTTCGGCTGGAGGCTTTTAAGGTGTGGTGCTACAGGTGAATTTTGGGGATTTATGAAGCAAATGTGGTTAGAACAGAAGCAGAGAAAGCCCGAGGAAACCTTAGCATACACAAGTATAATATATCAGATACTTGAAAGTGATCAGGTCAGTAGACGGAATAATCGGCGGGTATGTATGAACAGATGATGTGTGAACGTAGAAGAAGCGAACATTGTGTGAACAGATTGGAGTGGGGGCTCTGTTATATCTGCCTACCTAAGCAGCGTGATGATAGGTTAGATGTTTTTCATACATGATGTTTAATTTTCAAACCTTTATTTTCGACCCATATTTTGTAAAATTGTAACCATCACTTAGAATAGTATCATATAAATAGGTACATATGTATATGTATATATATATATATATATATATATATATATATATATATATATATATATATATATATATATATATATATATATATATATATATATATATGAATATACATGTACTTGCCAAGCAAAAGTGAATTAAATGGCCCTCCTGAACATTTTACGTTTTGTTAGTTGGTCACTTACTCCTGTACGACTACGATATATCCGTGGAAAGGTGTATATCACCCTGTATTTTACATGTGCTATACAAAATTTGGTTGTCTATTCTGAATTGTAATTGTGCTATTTTTAAGACAATTATGTGCTATTCTTTATTATTTTTTATTTTCCGGGGCCTTTATTGTTGGCCTGAGCATTGAAGGCTCTGTAGCTGTTGGCAGAGGCGTCGTAGGCGTAACAGTCGGGACACACGCCAGCCACTCCCGGGATGCCTCTGGGACCCGGTGCTCCTATGAACATAAGCAAACATAAGCAAACAAAAGCAAAAATAAGTAAACATAAGTACTTATAATAAAATATATTCTCGTCTATGGAGCACGGCAGTATCAAGTCCAAATATACATGTCGCTCACTCCTTTCAAGAACGTCATAAATAAAAAAAATCGTCAATTTGCAGCTGTGCATGTTTTCGGAATGCCCAGAAAATGTACATATATTAGATGAGACATATATTTAACTTAATATTTACCCGCTTCAAGGCAGAAAGTGTTGTTTTTGCATTTTGAAGAAAAGGTATTGTTTAATTATTTTTTAAAATATACTATTTTTTTAAGTATTCGTCAAATGGCGAAAAAACCTTTAGGTTTTACCTAAAAAGAGATATATATATATATATATATATATATATATATATATATATATATATATATATATATATATATATATATATATATATATATATATATATAAAATTGCTAAATAACCATATGAAGTTACTTCCAGTTCATGAAATATTAAATATTATATAAGAAATAACAAATAACAAAATTTCCAATTATCATTATTAATATTACCAACGAAACTTTGATAGAAAAGAGACGATACTATTACCTGGCCTTCCTGTCTCTCCCTTATCTCCTGTCCTGCCAGGAAGCCCGAGTCCTTCAGGACCTGGTAATCCTATATAAAAATATAAAAACTATGTGTCAATTACAAGAAAATAAATTGTGCTTCAGAAAATACATTTTTTTGTATGTATACATATGCATTTGTCCACCGCCGTGGTGTTGTGTTTGTTGGCGTGTTAGCTACCGTGATAGAGGTCCCAGGTTCGATGTACAGAGGGGTTGAAAATAAATATGTATTAGTGATTTTACACTCTAATATTTATTTAATATTACTCTGGACTGATCCCTGAAGCGCAGGAGTCATCACCTTGCCTTCATATAAGTAACGATCAAGATAACACTGCATCAATACAATGCAGTGTTCTGTGCACTATTGGGTGCGAATAAGGATTAGAAGAAGAAACCGTATGCATAAATGTAAAAATAATAATAAAAAAATATATAGTTACCGGCAACATTACACAGAGGTAAGATTTATCATTACACAGGTCTTGTTATATTTTTTGTTAATTTAAGCATTATAGATCAATATATACCTGGGTTTCCAGGGGGTCCCGGAGCCCCCTCCTTCGAGACCCCCTCGGGCCCCCTGTCGCCCTTCTCACCGCGGTCGCCGCGCTCCCCGGCCGGGCCCGAGGGGCCTGGAGGACCCGCAGGACCCGGGAAGCCCCTCTCTCCCTGCAACCCGGCCGAACCCTGGTCACCTGCAGAGAGTCACGTGAAAAAAATGTTATAATTAAAATATAACTTTTTAAAATCACCGTAAGTATTTTTTTATTTTATTTATATATATTTACATCTTTTCACTGTGAACAAAACATTTATTTTAAAATTCTTTCAGACTTTTTTCATTCTTCATACATTCAGGCCGTCCGCCTCCGTAGTGTGTCAGCACGCTCGGCTACCGTTCTGGAGGTCCCAGGTTCGATTCCCAAGGGGGGCCAAATAAATATAAGTGATTTTTTCACTGTAATATTTATTCAATATTACCCTGGACTGGTATTTGAAGCGGAGGGCTGATCACCTTTCCTTCATGTGTAAAAACGATCAAGATAACACTGCATTTATATGAAGCAGTGCCCTATGCACCATTGGGGTGCGGATAAGGGTTTTAATAATAATAATACATTCAGGCATCTCATCATACATGTTCAAACCCTTATACATTTAACAATTTTCTGACTCGGTTTTTATCAGCAATGGCAGTCTTATTTCTAGTAATGTGTTCATTAAATTTTTTGTTTAAAATTATTTTATCCTTAAAATTTTTGGGTAATTTATTTTTCAAAAATTTATATATAAAGATCAGCATATGTAATTATTTGCCAAAAATAATATCGTTGAGCAGTAATCTTTATGTGGAATAATGATTGTTTTATAAATGAGTTCTGCTATTATAATTGTCAGTGTTTGACCATAGACGTCAACAAATAGAGCCGCCAATAATTTAGCAATGTCACCAATATTAAAATAAGTCCACCATTTCTGTGACATCATTCATTACCAACAGCATTTTTACAAATGCAAATTTTGCAAAAGGAAATGAAGAATGAAAATATTGATTATATCGGCTGCTATAAACACAAAACGAGCCTTACACAATCCTTTATAGGTTGAGTATGTTAAATTAAATGAGTCCACCTCCGTGGTGTAATGGTCAGCGTGTTTAGCTACCGTGCTGGAGGTCCCGGATTCGATTCCCAGGGGGGGGTGAAAATAAATATTAGTGATTTAACACTGTAATATTTATTCAATATTTCTCTTGACTGGTTCTTGAAGCGCAAGAGTGATCACCTTGCCTTCATGTAAGTAATGATCAAGATAACACTGTGTCAATTTGATGCAGTGCCCTATGCACCATTAGGTGCGGATAAGGGTTATAATAATAATTATAATTTAATTATGATGTCTACCGGTTTGAAGCTAACCGCTTATTTTTCATGACTGATTATCAGTCATGGTTATTTGAGAGTACACCTTTTCACGTAAATAATGCAATATTTATAAAGCGATTGTACCTGGAGCGCCATGGATCCCGGGGGGTCCCGGTCTGCCAGGCCTCACTCTGCCGGGGGGGCCTGGTGGGCCCACCAGTCCAGCCGTCAGCTCAGCCAGTTGCTCTGTTCAAAACAATCAAAACGGGTATGACATAAAACAATAATTATTTTTAGTGTAAACACACTCAAAACACTGTGAGCAAAAACTGGTGTAAAAATAAGTACTTATATTAAAACATGAAAATGATATTTGTAGGCGTCTCTTTCTTCTTCTTCTTCTCCATGAGCCCTCTGACCTCCACTGCTGGATATAGGCTTCTTCCCCTTCTTTCCATTTCTTCCGGTCGGTTGCTGCTTGCAGCCAGTTTCTACCTCCCACAGCGACTATGTCGTCGGACCATCTCTTTTGGGGTCTTCCGACACCTCTTTTGTTCTTCCAAGGTCTCCGTCGTAGAATTTTTTGGATCCCCTAGTATTGGATAATTTGACAAGAGTCTTACATAATTTCAGGAAAGTCTCTGCTAACTTATGTCATCCAATGACAGATCTTAGACCCTGTAAATGCCTAGACTTTCATGTTCCCACTTCAATAAACTTTTTCATCTATGTATGTATAGATATTTTAGTAAAAATGTGGTATAATTTTTATTTTATAAAATATAATATAACATATCGATTTATTTATATTTGCAAAAATTACCTCTCAATACTGCTGCGCACATTTCACGGACTTCAGCTTCAGTGAAACTTTGACCCTGTATGCAAAAATGTCAAAATAAGGGTTTCGCCACAGTTCAGAGAGAAAATCAATATGATTCACAAAAACAAATATCTGCAATTTATATATATATATAAATTTACATTTACGAAATTTATATATATATATATATATATATATATATATATATATATATATATATATATATATATATATATATATATATATATATATATATATATTTATATTTTTTTTTTTTTTTTTTTTTTTTATTACCATTTGTACTGATTTTTTTTGCATGTTTTTTTGTGTTTTTCTTTTCAGTTAATATATACATAAAAACCTTTTTTTTAATAAACAATATCGTCTATTTGTTTGTATCAAATACTTGGTTCACAGATATTTGAAGTTCTGTTGGATTTGTTTGGTATTGCATTTTGTTACTGTAAAATCGTTTTGAATAATTTTTTTTTTCTAAACATAATATGTTAAACATACATCAACATACATAAACATACATTACACATAATATTCCCGATGAGAAATGTCCTTTACTCATTTTAGGTTAATTTAAACTCAGTTTAGATCATTAAAGTTAACGAGACGGAAAAACAAATAATAAAATAGAATTAAAAACACAAAAAATTCAACAAAACTACATTTCATATATACTCGTAAATATTGGTTTTAGTATACTGATAGTTACCGGCGTTCCAGGCACTCCCGGTATTCCAGGAAGTCCCCTAGACCCGCGAGGGCCCGACTGTCCCGGGGGCCCAGCCTCGCCCGGGGCCCCTCCCGGGCCTGCGGGACCCGCCGGGCCCCTCTCGCCTGGGGCCCCCCGTTCTCCAGACTAGGACGAAAATCAATGTTTCTTTATTTATGTTCAATTAGAGTATGCTTGCTATACACACTTTACGGAAGCTCAAACTTCAATCTTATTAAAAAAAATAGCGTTTCATCTCAATCAAATCATTATGACACGGATTGATATATGGATTATTCTGTATCATGTAAATAAAAAAGATACAAAAAAGTGCCAATAAACTGCTAATAAAAGCAGAAACACACACACACATACACACACAAAAATATTTTTTTTTCAGTAAAATCTATTTTGAACATTTTGAGTGTTCACAAAATCTGGATTATCTCCAATTACAGGAGTTATTTTTATATTATTTTGTAACATCTCATCAAAGATGAAGAAGAATATGGAAGTCTGGGCATTTACGGGGCTGACGACCGTCATAGGCTGGTTTAAGTAATCACTTTACACACGTGTAACATTTACCAATTCTACCCATTATTGACAACCACAGTACTCAAATTCTTGGAAGTTCTATATATATGAACCAATTTAGAAACCTTGTTCTTGAATCACTAGAACTTCACTAGAGACATCTATTGGTGAGATGTAAAGAAGCTTTATTTTGAAATTTGAACAATATCAACTATTGATCCGTTTATTCATTTATTTTGCCTTTGGTTTTTCTTTTTGTTTGCCATCTTACCCCTTCCAGCAACAAATTAGAAATAGAAGGAACCATGTATTACATACACACATACTCGAACATACACACGCAAAAAAAAATACATACCTACATTCATATAAAAGCCTACAGTCATGTAAAAGAAAACTTGAGAGATGAAAAAAAATACAAAGATGAATGAAAAATGTATACCCTCTCCCAACTATTCCCGCAATAAATTGTAATAATATAATATTTTTAATGACTCTAATGTTACCATTCCGATGGGGCCTGGCAGGCCCCTAGGCCCCGCGACGCCCTGTGCGCCCTCCGCAATGGACGCGCCCGCCAGCACCACGGTCTGGGCCGACTCGCCGGGCGGGCCTGCCGGACCCGCGGGCCCGGACGGCCCCGCCGGGCCCGGCATCCCGGGCGTCCCCGGGGACCCGGGCGTCCCCGGGACCCCTGCGATTCCCTGTTAAAAAAAAAACAAAAATAATTAATACGAAAACTAAATAAGTTAAACCAACCATCATACCGCTTCCTGCAGGGGTAGGCAGAGAGAATTGAACGCCTCACCAATCTATATTTACAAACAATCTTCGCTTCTTCGTTTATGGTTAGTCATTTTTACTATTTGCTTTGTGGTTTGTCATTTTAACTATTTTTACAAGATCAAAAAAAATTTTTTTTTCAAAAATTTAGTTATGTCTTAGTAGTGTAGTGATTGTCCTGACGAAGAGACGGGTACGTCTAACAACTGGTAGACTAAAATCTCAACGAGTGGTTTTATACTAGCATTACTAACATTTTTGCAAAAAATATGTAAATAAGTCCGATATATTTAATAATTCGTGATTTTTTTTTTAAATTTATTTATTTATTTGGCGTTTAATTTGTAGAACTCCATTTTAATTTATTTAGTAATTTTTAAACCAAACACAGATTTTTTGAGTCTACTAAGTTAACTTAGTAGACTCAAAATATCTGTGTTTGATTTAAAAATTAATACATCAATGTTTTTTTTTGTTATGTGAAATTATTATTATATTTTCAATTTTAAAATATGTACGACTCATTTGTTTTTCTTGCTAGCTTTTAAAATTGTTTTTTTTTTGGCAATTTGAAAGTATTTTTCTGCCAGTGTGTAGTCATAATTGTTTTATTATATAACAATCATGCACTCACATACACGTTCAGAAAAAAAAACATATAAATGATGATCGAAATTCATAATCGTATTTACATTTAAACTGCTTTGTTCACATACCTGGGGTCCAGTTTTTCCAGTTAGTCCTTGTGGGCCGACGTCGCCCCTGGGTCCCTCAGCACCCGCTTCTCCAGGCGGTCCCATAGGCCCAGGCAGCCCCACCGGTCCTCCGGGGCCTGGTAGACCCGGGCTTCCGAGATCTCCTTCCATTCCTTTATCTCCCTGAGAATTAAAATTATTTATAAGGCGGATTTTCAAGAAAATTTACCTACATAAAAAAAATATTTAGAAACGTAATTTCAGTATTGGATGTTTGTATACGTGTATATTAATGCTCTATTTTTAATTTTAAAAAATATGCAAGAATCCTTGAATTAAGACGGGCTGCGCTAGGGGCCACACGTCCCTTTACAGCAATTTTTTTTTCAATATTTATTGGAATTCACCTTTTTTTTAGAATATGCATTTTTAATTTTTACTTTTCAATAACTCATTTCTTTTGAAAACTACGGTTGTATTTATTTAAAAGAAAAACTTATTTTCTTCAATACAAAAACGATGTTTTAAACAAACTAAACAATTACGCAAAAGTCTGCATTTAGTTGGTTGAAAGGTATTGCTTCATGGCAAAAAAAAAACACTAATGTCGATTGTAAATAAATAAATTTAAAACACCTTAGGTCCTCTCTCTCCTGCTGACCCGGGGGGTCCCACAGACACCTCTCCTCCCACCGCAGCGGTCCCAGGGACCCCTGGCTCTCCACGCGGTCCTAGAATCATTAAAAAATTACACATGTTAAAAAACAACAATGTAAAAATATGCTTGAGGGGCAAGAACAGTGTAACTAGAGACAAGAAATTAAAAATTTATTAATTCAATAATAAAAAATATTGCATTTTGAAGCCATTTATAAAACTATATATATTTATAAAAATGGTATGTACTAAGTGTAGCTGTCTTTCCTTGTAAATTTTCAGTTCTGTTCATGGATATATCTAATCCGAGACAAGAAAGAAGAAGAAGTATTTGTGGTTTACTTACCAGGGGGTCCTTGTTCTCCGTCATTACCCTTTTCCCCTGCAATACCCTGAAAGAACAATCATTATATGTATATATAAATATATATATATATATATATATATATATATATATATATATATATATATATATATATATATATATGTATATATATATGTATATATATATATATATATATATATATATATATACATACACACATATATATATATATATATATATATACATATATATATATATATATATATATATATATATGTGTATGTGTGTGTGTGTGTGTGTGTATGTGTGTGTGTGTGTGTGTGTGTGTGTGTGTGTGTGTGTGTGTGTGTGTGTAAAGGAATGAAATCCTACTTTTTTTATTTAAAAATGCGCTCCGCGGATAAAACAGCGTGCGACAGAGAAAAACCAAAATGGAGTCGCATTTTTGAAAATTACTTAATAAAGTCGGTTATCGTTCTTTTGTTTTACAGAGCAGCACGAGTAGTTTGACTGTAATATTATTAATAATATTAATAGAAAATAACTTATAACATGTGAATTGAAAATAATATGTATTGAAACATGTGAATACATGTGTGGCTAAGTTTCTAAACACGTGGTATACGAAGAGAATTCGTAACTAAAACTGTTTCCGTGTGAGTTTTTTGATGGAAGGATCCGTTTGGTATATTTTATCGGGGTAATTAATGTAAAAAATATATACATAATAAAGGGTCCGCCAAATAACTTTTTTTTTTTGAAAATGCTATAAAAAAAAACTAACTAGCTTCGGCTGTGTGGCACGTAGCGCCGTCCTGTTGAAACCAAATGTTGCCAATATTCTCCTCTTCAATTTTTGTGAACAAAAATCCGTTCAACATGGCCCGATAACGATCGCCATTGACTGTAACGGCCACTCCTTGCTCATTTTCAAAGAAAAATGGCCCAATTATGCCTCTGGACCAAAATCCGCACCAAACAGTGACTCGTTTTGGGTGTACCGGCTTTTCAATGTATGCGTGCGGGTTTTCTGTGCCCCAAATACGACAATTTTGCTTGTTTACATACCCGCCAAGATCAAAATGAGCTTCATCCGAAAAGATGATTTTTTTGGCAAAATCGGCATCTTCTGTAAGTCGATCGCAGGCCCACTCAGCGAAGCGAAAACGCATTGGATGGTCAGTTGGCTTCAACTCCTGAACCAATTGGACTTTGTATGGCGTCATACCAAGGTCTTTATGCAAAATTCGTCTCAATGATGTCTCCGAAATGTTCAATTGTTGAGAACGACGGTGAATTGATGTTGATGGCGCTTCACGCACACTTTCTGCCACAACATCGATATTCTCGGGTGTACGCACTGTTTTTGGCTTTTCACGCTTTGGTTTATCGATGAGGATGCCAGTTTCTTTCACTTTTTTCACAAGATAACGAACATACGGAGCTGACGGTGCTTCTCTTCTTCCAAAAACCGTACGCAATTTTCGCACACATTCTGCAACATTACCATGATTTTCAAAGTAATGTCGCAATATTTTCCAGCGTTGTTCAAGCGTATACACAACCATATTCGCTCAGCGGAAGGATAAAACTAATTATCTGTCAAATCAGACATGAGCTAAGTGTTACCATTCACGAAATAAGCACTAGTTAAAAAAAAAAACTTTAGATGGCGGACCCTATAGAATATATAAGTATAAGATCAGTGTTATGATTTTTTAAATCGTGCTTTTTACCGCAGGTCCTGTGGGGCCTTCGGGTCCTGGAAGCCCAGAAGATCCAGGAAGCCCCATATCTCCCATTTCACCTAAAAGAAAAAAAGCAAGCAATAACCTGATGTATAGATGTAAACAGGACTTTTTTCCATGTAACGCGGTAGGTGTAACGTGTTAATGTGATGAACACGTTTTTTAGCTCTCCTGTACAATTTGTCGCGTGTCCCTTGCTGTGTTTTGACATATCGCTCACACCTTTCAACAACGTTATATATAAAAAAAAATCGTCGATTTTCAGTTGTGCATGTTCAAGGAATGCTTAAAAAATGTACTATATCCCAGCAAAATCTGCATATTTTTAACTAAATATTCACCCGCTACAGGGCAGAAAGTGTTGTTTTTGCATTTTGAAGAAAAGGTATTGTTTAATTATTTTTTAAATTTACTAAATATTTTTCAAATGGAGAAAAAACCTTCAGGTTTTACCTTAAAATATCAGTTGTACAGTAGAATGTTCAATAAGTGGCTTGATATTTATTTTTAAAACAATGCATTATATTTTTAAACTTTAAAAACGTTCTCCTGAAAAATCAAGTTTTTTTTATTTATGACGTTCTTGAAAGGAGTGAGCGATGTGACCTCTCCGGTGGAATATCACATCTCCGGTGATATTCCATTCTCTATCATATATTATTCTCTATCATTTATATTTTCAATTCATTGGTTATTGTTGTAATGTCAGTACGGCACACTCAAAACACAGTAAGGGACATTATTTTGAAAAACTTTTTTTTTTAATTTTTGAACCACCTAGAATATCTATAAACACTGATTTAATCGGTCATTATCTCGATTACAATCATTCATCTCTTCACATGGTCGAATTATCCAATCAAGACAATGTTAGCGACTACCACAGTGAGAAGCCTAGTACCTAGTATACAGTACATCGTTATGTTATATTAAAATGCCGAGTCATCGGATTAAAACGATTTATTTCGCCTCCATAAATTAGTGTGCCTGTCAAACTAATTACTTCAATGTGACATTTCCACAGAACGCGCACTTACGATAGAAATTAAATTCGGGTGGCCATGTATCATTCAATATATATGTATATACAGGATGTCCCACAATCCGACGTATTCCTTTTAAGGGGTGTTAGGCCAGCTTATGACTTACCAAAATATGAAAAATATTTAGAAACCTTATTCTTGAATTGTTGTTTTTTGTAAATTTGTTCATATATATAGAACTTCCAAGAATTTGAGTAGTGTGGTTGTCAATAATGGGTAGAATTGGTGAATGTTACACGTGTGTAAAGTGACCACTTAAACCAGCCTATGACGGTCGTCAGCCCCGTAAATGCCCAGACTTCCATATTCTTCTTCATCTTTGATGAGATGTCAAAAAATAATATGAAAATAACTCCTGTAATTGGAGATAATTCAGATTTTGTGAACAAGTATTTGGACACACTCAAAATGTTGTAAAATATGACCTCAGTAAAAGTGCCTTAGTTCTCCAGATATTTCCACTCTCATGAATTTCCCGAACCTCTACGTCTTAGATCAGTTTTTTTGAGTGCCACTTTTTTAAATTTTCATATCAACTAACTAACTAACTAACTAACCATCACGCCGCTTCCCCGCAGGGGTAGGCAGAGAGAATAGAGAGCCACACCACTCTGTCCTTGCAAACATTCTTCGCCTCTTCCACGTTCATGCATCTCCTCATACATACCCGCCGATTGTTACGACTCCTAACCTGACCACTTTCAAGTATTTGGCATACCTGATCGTGCCATGTTTTTCTCGGTCTTCCTCTGCTTCTTTTCCCAATAACATTCGCCTCATAAATTTGTTTTAACGTTTTTTCCTCACTCATTCGTTCTACATGTCCAAACCATCTCAACACACCTTTCTTAATTTTATCGATAATGCTTATCTCAGCTTTGCATTCCTTCCTTATTTCACTATTCGCACATCTATCATACATTGTTTTGTCGCACATTCTTCTGAGAGATCGCATTTCGACTGCATTCAGTCCATTTTCATATCAAAGGATTCTAATTTATGTTTCACAATACTGAATAACTTTTCTGTTGATAACAGTCCAAAATAATGCCAATTCTGGCTTGCCTTGACGGAAAAAATATTAATGCCCGCTCAATGCATCGAAACACGAGTCACAATAGATAGAAATAGAAACACAATAGAAACGGTGGTATTTACTAAGTAAAACTTAAATTAAAAATAATAAATAATAAAACCCTTATCCGCACCCCAATGGTGCATAGGGCACTGTGTCATATAAACGCAGTGTTATCTTGATCATTTACACATGAAGGAAAGGTGATAAGCCCTCCGCTTCAGGCACCAGTCCATGGTAATATTGAATAAATACTAGAGTGAAAAAATCACTTATATTTATTTTACCCCCCTTGGGAATCGAACCCGGGACCTCCAGAACGGTAGCCGAGCGTGCTGACCATTACACTACGGAGGCGGACAAAATTAAAAGTAGATAAATAATACCACAAGATGACTGCCGAATCGATTAAAGCAGTGATTCCCAAAGTGGTCTATATCGACCCCCCGGGGTCTATGACAACTTGCAAGGGGTCCATGTTTTAATTTGAATTTAAAATATAAATGTATAAAACCTAACATGTGTGGTTCAAAGTGAGTAACACTACATATACCGGCTGTCAAAAATACATTTGAAGTTAGTGAATTTGATAAAAATCAATATCAGGTAAGGCAAGGGGTCTACGAGATAAAAGAGTTTGGGAACCTCTGGATTAAAGAGTCTAAATTTTATGTCCAAATCTCGTTCCTAGACCACTGTGCGATGTAGGGACACACAACTCCTTATTAATGAGTCACTCATAATTAATATTTCGTTCATCCGGAATGACTGAATGAGGGCATATTGTTTTATGATCATCTGCTGATTCGAATTTATCATTTTTAAGCTGTCGCCGACAGATATGACCCATTTCCTCAGGATGACTTTATATTCAAACCATTTGGACTAGAATTTTTTTTAATATGTTTACAATTTTTTTTTGTAATTTTAATTGATTTTCTAGACATTTCTACTTCTACAACCTTAAAATTGATAACGCTGTTCTCTTCAATAAAGAGACTAAGCTCTTGAGCTTGGAGAGAGAGACTTACACTTTTACTGTTCATGTTTGTTGGTAATATAATTTATTTTATTTATAATTATTTTTTGTTTTTTTTTCTTATATTAACAAGTAAATAATTTATTTTTTAGCATTTTTTTTCTTAATTTTTTTATACACCTATGCAGGAAGGTTATTGAAGTACTTATTCCCAAATATTTTCTGTTGGAATTGTTTGGTATTGCATATATTATAATCTTTTAACGCCATGGGGGCACCGGTGATTTCGCCTGTGTTGGACCGCAGCGCCATGGGGGCACCAGTGACCTCAATCAAGATCTATTTTCAAAATGCTTTAACTATGAAACCCATCGTCAAATCAAAAAATTAAATAAACTAAATAAATTATATTATTAAAATACGTAAATTACCGAAAAGTTTTTTTTGTGAATTTCAAAATTTCCAAGAATTTGAGTAGATTGGTTGTCAATAAATGGGTAGAATTGGTGAATGTTACACGTGTGTAAAGTGATCACTTAAACCAGCCTATGACGGTCGTCAGCCCCGTAAATGCCCAGACTTCCATATTCTTCTTCATCTTTGATGAGATGTCAAAAAATAATTTCAAAATTGATAAATTTTAGTGTTGGCGTTTAACATGTTAAAAAAAAGTTACGCGCGGAGACACGTGTGACCCTTCGAATGAATTGGACGTTTGCTAGTTTCCCCTTAACAGGGACCGTGGCAATTATAAGGCGATATTAATCTCAATGTGTTGTTCTACGAGCGAAATATTCGGCAAGCCGCTGGTCCTCCTAACCTCCGCGGAGTTGACAGTTGACCTCGCGCGTAATGACAATTATCTGGGTCATTTCAATCCCAATTATTTAAAATCAATTCAGGATTCATTGCCACTAAATAATGACACGTTATCGGCCATCAATAGTCGGGGACACGCGGTCAAACTCGAGAACAGAAAAAAAGACCAATAAACAATAAATGGCAATCGTTGAGTAATATATCCAAAATTAAACAAGGTTTATTGGTTTGAATTCTACATTTATTTATGTATACCTACGTTAATACGTGACGCGTTTTGTATTTTTAAGGCATTAAACACTCCTGTGTTTGATAATGTCTTAAAAAGACGAAACGCTTCCCGTATTAACATATACATAAATAAATGTGCAATTCAATCCAAGAAACCTTGTTTAATTTTGGATATATCGCTCACTCCTTTCAAGAACGTCATGAATAAAAAAACTTGATTTTTCAGGAGAACGTTTTTAAAGTTTAAAAATACAACATAATGTATTAAAAATAAATATAATGTCACTTATTGAACTTTTTACTGAGCAACAGATCTTTTTAGGTAAAACCTGAAGGTTTTTTCTCCATTTGAAAAATATTTAGTATATTTAAAAAAATAATTAAATAATACCTTTCCTTCAAAATGCATAAACAACACTTTCTGCCCTGTAGCGGGTAAATATTAATTTAAAAAATGCCTGTTTTGCTGGGATATAGAACATTTTTTTGGTATTCCGAAAACATGCCCAACTGAAAATTTACGATTTTTGATTTATGACGTTCTTGAAAGGAGTGAGCGAGATGTAAAACAACAGCAGCGTTAAACCATTATACGTACGCAGGTAAAAAAACTTTAATAAACTTCTATACCGACATAAAACCGGAAAACTTCTGTAAATCTATAAAAAATTATCAAACCTTTAAAACTAAATTTAAAAAACATATAAGACTCACCCCTACCTGGACTCCATACCAAGGAATATTTTTAATTTACTTTATTTATTTTTAATTTAATAATAATAAATAATAAAACCCTTATATGCACCCCAATGGTGCATAGGGCACTGCATCATATCAACGCAGTGTTATCTTGATCGTTTACATATGAAGGAAAAGTAATCAGCCCTCCGCTTCAGGTACCAGTCCAGGGTAATATTGAATAAATATTGCAGTGAAAAAAATCACTTATATTTATTTAACCCCCCTTGGGAATCGAACACGGGACCTCCACAACGGTAGCCGAGAGTGCTGACCATTACACTACGGAAGCGGACAAAACCTATAGTAAATAATAATAAAACCCTTATCCGCACCCCAATGGTGCATAGGGCACTGCGTCATATAACGCAGTGTTATCTTGATCATTTACACATGAAGGAAAGGTGATCAGCCCTCCGCTTCAGGTACCAGTCCAGCGTAATATTGAATAAATATTGCAGTGAAAAAAATCACTTATATTTATTTAACCCCCCCTGGGAATCGAACCCGGGACCTCCAGAACGATAGCCGAGAGTGCTGACCATAACACTACGGAGGCGGACAAGGATTTCTAATTTACTTAGTTAAAAAATAAAAATAAATTGTAAAACGAGCTCCCTCTCTAAACACAAGTATCTTCTTTATTAGAGAGGTAGAAACGTTATATTTGAATTGTTTTGTATACTTACCAACTATTTTGTATCATTTAAATATGTATTTTATAAAAAAATAAAAATAAAAACGCCCAGACCAATTGAAAATAAATATTTCCTGAATTTATTTCACTTTAGTGAAAAATAAAACGGCGGGAATCGAACCTGCGACGCCGGTTTCGCAGTCGAGCGTCTACCCAACTACGCCCCGGCCGG
Organism: Brachycentrus maculatus; assembly: GCF_059751285.1. Classification (NCBI taxonomy): domain Eukaryota; kingdom Metazoa; phylum Arthropoda; class Insecta; order Trichoptera; family Brachycentridae; genus Brachycentrus; species Brachycentrus maculatus. The sequence goes on along the minus strand of NW_028280957.1, from coordinate 930,641 downwards.
CTCCTGTAAATTTGAAGAAAATTACGATATGTCGTTTATTGGTCAAAAAAAGAGGAGAATACTAACCTTTGGGACCTCTTAAATCTCCTAAATCTTGCGGTGTGTTCACAACAGTTACATCCCCCTAAAAAATTATAACACTGAAATGAATAAATCAATCATTTTAGTATATAACATTCCTTTCATTTCCACTTCCTAATCGTTTTAATTTTTTCTTGTTCAGCCTTACATTATTTTCTTATATCTTCGTTACTAAATAGCCATTTTCATAAAATACTACTCAAGGTAGGCTCTAAAAAAATAACAGGTAAGATGCTGATATAATAATGTAAGTAGATTCTCAAATTATTTTTTTGCTGCCCGCTTTTACTGGGATATAGTACATTCTCTGGGCATTCCGAAAACATGCACAGCTGAAAATTGACAATTTTTGATATATGACGTTGTTGAGAGGAGTGAACGATATGATATGTGGTTGGTTAAGGCTCAATTTAATTTCAGTATATTCACAACATTTTGAGTGTGTCCAAATACTTGTTCACAAATCTGGATTATCTCCAATTGTAGGAGTAATTATTCATATTATTTTTTGACATCTCATCACAGATGAAGAAGAATATGGAAGTCTGGGCATTTACGGAGATGACGGAGATAAGTCATCACTTTACACACGTGTAACATTCACCAATTCTACCCATTATTGACAACCACACTATTCAAATTCTTGAAATTGTTATAGATGTAAACCAATTTCGAAACGTTGTTCTTGAATCACTAGAACTTCACAAGAGACATCTATTGGTGAGATGAAAAGAAGCTTTTTACTAAGCAGAAACTCTTTTATTAGTATGTGAGGTCCGAATCCTGGATTATAATCACGTACATGAGAAACGCCAGAAAATATCATTTTAAATTTTTTAGTTTAAAATATGACCAGATAATTTATTTACAACATTCTTCATCTTTGATGAGATGTCAAAAAAAATTAATAAGAAAAAGAAAAGAAAATAACTCCTTTAATTGAAGATAATCCAGATTTGTGAACAAGTATTTGAACACACTCAAAATGTTAACTTTATAAGTGTCTAATAACATCTTAGTTCTTTTATTATTTTTAAACAGTTTTCAGAATACGTTAAGTAAAAATAAATATTAAAAAATCTCAAAAAACTCACCGGTGGACCTCGATCTCCCTTTTCCCCTTTAGCTCCAATGAGACCAGGAATACCCTTCAATTAAAATTAAAGCAAAGTATTAACAAGCAAGTAACTGATCCATCATTACTTAAATTAATTTGTTACTTGGGTAACTTTAAATCGATGACCATTTATCGAATAAAAAAACGGAATCAAATAACGAAATCTCTTTAAAACAAAAATTGCGATAGAAAGAGCAAAGTACTCACTGGAAATCCATCAAGACCAGATTCTCCTTTCGGGCCTGGTGGACCCTGCACCAGCTCCCCGCTGGCCGTGGACACAGGACCCGGTGGGCCCATCGGACCCGGAGGGCCTGCTAGACCATCTAGGCCGGATTCACCTCGGGGGCCCGGGGCGCCATCAGAGCCCTAAAACAATCATAGTTTAAAAAAATAATACAAATCTAAACTTTCAGCAGAGAAGACCTGCAGGAGCTGGTGAAAAAGGTGTATGTATAGTTTGTGCAAGGAAAGTGATTTGATGATGAATGTGCAGTATTTAACTCTAGATAACTAAACTATATTTGTAGATACATAGTAACTAAACATTCGTCAGGAGGACTACGCAAGTAAAAATTGAAAATTATCAAAAGTATTTACTGAAAATAGTAACTGGTTACATGACACTAAGTTTGGTTTATTAGGAATGAATGTAAGAGACATTTAACAATAAATCCCTATTCCGTAAACAAAGCCTGGCGGGTGGGGGGTGCAGAGGAGTAAATGCACTTGACTTTTTCGGATAAGGGCGTCGTCGCGTGGACGAATGTTTAGTTATCTAGGGTTAAAGATAATGAATCAATGAATGTTTGTAGATCTGGATGTAAAATAGTAATAAATGTAGTAAATGTCCCATTTCGTTAGGAAAGAATGTCAGGCTTGAATAAACATTATCGATAAAATTAAGGAAAGTGTGTTGAGATGGTTTGGGCATGTGAATCGAATGAGCGAAGAAAGAAAAGTAAAACAATTCAAAGAGGCGAATGTAGTTGGTAATAGAAGTAGAAGAAGACAGATAAAAATATGGCTTGGTCAAGTATTATAAACATTTGGGCGGGTTCAGTTCAGGAGTCGGAATAATCGGCAAGTACTTATGAGGAGATGCATTAATGTGGATGAGGCGAAGATTGTTCGCAAAGACAGATTGGTGTGGCATTATATTCTCTCTGCCTAATCCTGCGGGAAGCGGCGTGATAGTTAGTAAGTTAAGTATTTAAAAAAATATTAATTTATTGAATACCAACCGGTGTACCGGGAGCACCAGGTAATCCTGCAGTCCCGTTCCTGCCAGGGGGTCCCCTGGGCCCCACTAGGCCTTGTAGACCCCTTATACCAGGGAATCCCTGAAGGCCTAGAAGTCCCTGAAACGGAAATAATACACACTCTCATCAAACAAGCTTTCCTTTCAGTACAAAAATATTTTTTACTCCGAATCAGATCAACATTTAATCAATGCATCTATGTTTTTTTTAACCTTTCTCAACCGAAGTATCTAAAAATTATGTATGCTCTAAAGAGCGGGAATTTGAAAGACCTCAGACCTATTCACCTTCTCTTTTTTTTAGCCTTCTGTCCTCTTTATGGTATTTTTAATTCCCCGTCTTAGGTTTGGGTAGGTTCAATACATTTATTTTTCTTATTTTTCTTCTTTTTCTTATTCTTTTCTACTTCTGCTACTGCGACTTCTTTTTTCTTAAAGATCATCGGATCTGTCTGTTCCATTATCCATCTTTTGTGACGTGGACTGGCAGCTGTCCATCGCTTTGGAGGTCTTCCAGGTGGTCTTCTTCCGTCTGGGTTCTCTTGAAGAGCAAATCGGGCCAATTTGTTATTTCCAGCAACAGGCGAGTTAACTAACACACATAGTATTTCAAATATAATAAAACAGTTAACTTAATGGTATTTCGAATAAAATAAGAAGTGAATAAATACCGGTGCACCAGGTCGGCCTTGCTCGCCAACCCACCCTTGGGGGCCTCTGATACCCTGGGGTCCGATATCTCCTCGAGGGCCCGCAGGACCGATGGCTCCTGGAGGGCCTGGTGGACCCTGAAACGAAAGTCAAAAATCAATAAACAAGCATCGTTTTTTTACACGTGTACAAAATGATCACTTCATCCAGGCTCAGATTCCCATATTCATCTATGTTAAGATATATAGACAACAAGGAACTGCTGAAATGCTAATGCTTATATATTCAGCTGGAGTGTCCCTTAGAGACAAAATAAAAACTTCGCCCTAAAGAAGCTTGGGTGTAACAGACATCAATAGTAAGGTAGAGGAAAGGCAATTGAGATGGTATGGGCACATGGGACGTAGAAAGCCTGAACATATTGTAAACCAGGCAATCACCATGGATCGTCCTCGAAAGACATTGGGTATCAATGACTTCAAAAGTAAGGTAGAGGAAAGGCAATTGAGATGGTATGGGCACATAGGACTCAGAGAACCTGAACATATTGTAAACCAGGCAATCACCATAGATCGTCCTCGAAAGACATTGGGTGTAATAGACTTCAAAAGTAAGGTAGAAGAAAGGCAATTGAGATGGTATGGGCACATAGGACTCAGAGAACCTGAACATATTGTGAACCAGGCAATCGCCATGGATCTTCCTCGAAAGACATCTAGAGGAAGACCAAAAAATTCATGGATGCTACAGAAAGATAATGATTCGAAGGCATGACCTAGGTGACGTTGTATATGATAGAAGGATCTACAACCTGAGGAAGAGGAGAGCTGACCTCAGCAGTCTTCAAAGACGAAAAGTTGGGAGCCAGGAAGAAGAAGTTAATCTGACCTAGTTTAAAGCTACAACCCACTGAAATGTATCATAGCCTTAAACGGGGGTCTCACTTTAAATGTATCTCATTATACGAGGTCATTTACGAGTATATTTACAAAAGCAAGTCACTTACCATGGTCCCGTTATACCCCGGGGGGCCCTGTGGACAAACCACTTCGCAGGGAGGCGGTTGAACCAATTTTTCAGCCGGAGCGGTGGCGGCTGGTTGAAATATCTGATAAAAATTAATAATATTATATTTCATTTTAATCATTTTGGTCGATGAGGTGTGGTCAGAAGACAGATCTCCTGGATCCAGACTATACGAGATTGAATGATTGGAGATGGGGATCAGGACCGTCGAGGCGCTGTTTAGAGCTGCATAGGACAAGGACAACTACTCTCTAAGTGATAGTCGACGTCAGAGAGACCTGACATGACACGCACATAAGATATTCATTTTGTTTCATTTCACATAAAATATCAAATAAAAAAAATATATGAGATTTTTTTATTTCTTCATATATGACCATTTTTTATCTATATATGTGTGTGTGTGTTTACATGTATGTGTATCCATGTGTGTACATCATTATGTATATTGTGATGAAAAATAATTATTTAGTTATGCCGTTTTAAATGCTAAAATCAACGTGAATTGTAAAGGTGAATTGAAGTGATTTTCACGAAAACGGCGCTATATAAATTGTCCAATAAATAAATATATAAGGAAATAGTTATTCCAAAACCGAAAATTGTGAATGTAGAGTTTTTAGGTGGTATTACACAAAGTGAACGATGAATGACAAGGAGAGTGAAGAAATTATCGATCACTCAACTGAATCTTGGGTAACTTCAAAATGATGACCAATTATCGAATATAAAAACCGAATTAACTACATTACAAAATCTTCATCACTGAAAGCTTGTCACGCCAATCAGCAAAGCCTTTAACGAGTGTTTTTGCCTAGAATCCTCACTCAAGAATTACTTGAAATTATAGTGTGTTGACTCAAGTAGGTCCCTAAACTGACAGGGGACCTACCAAACCGTCAAGTTTACAACAGTGACGTATAGAAGGCTATATAAGCCCTTACACACTTGCAATCGCTCTCTTTTCACCTGCCCACTCGATCAACTGCATCTAGAGCCAAAACCTTCGTGTAACATTAATTATCGTTAACTCAATTCAGTTGCTTTTATTTTTTAAGTTAGTGTTAGATTCCTTAACTTTAAGATACATTTTATAATTTAACTCAATAAACAGCGTACTAAGCAAGTAAGTATGACATTCATTATAATGTAATATTAGATTATTCCAACAACAACAAAAAACATCAGAAAATCCCAAAGGACCCGAGACCTCCGAGGCACCAAGCGCACTTATCGCTACACTACAGAGACAGTCAATGCCCACTCACCGGCAACTCTTCGCAGTGGTCCTTCTCCGCTGTCGCATCGCAACTCACCACCATCCACTGAAGATCAATCTGGAAGAATCACACCAAGAAATTAGCCACGAAACTGCTCTTCTACAAACCAGTGAACGAAAGGCAAGAACGAAAACATTGGACATTAGACCAGGTTTGAAGTAAAGAAAGCGTGAAACTACGCGGTAGAAACCAACTAGAAAAAATTGCAAAGGATGGATGACAGAATACAGAAGTATCTATGAAAGAAGACAATAGATCAAATTGGAATATGGGTATACATATATGTGTATAATAAAACTTGGGATGATCAAGTATTTCCAATACTTGAAAGTGGTCAGGTCAGGAGTTCTCCTCATAGAGTAATGTATGAGGAGAAGCATGAATGTGGATTACATTACTGTATGAGGAGAAGCATGAATGTGGATTAGGCAAAGATTGTTTGTAAATACAGGTTGATGAGGGGTTCTATTCTCTCTGCTTACCCATACGGGAATAGGCGTGATGGTTAGTTATTTAGTAAGGTAGATTATTACTTATGTATTGGGAATGTATGTATAAACTATTTGAGTACAACTTTTTAATAGAAGATCTATAGGCACTGTGAAGGATTCATGTATGAAATTTAAATTTTTAATAGAAGATCTATTGGCACTGTGAAGGATTCATGTATGAAATCAACAAATGGTTGGTATAGTTTTGTCAAAAATACAGTAGAGGCCGTGAAGTGATTACAATATACAGACATAGAGGGTTAGTCTTTAAAAAGAAAACAAATGATTCAGATAGCGAAGAGTTGATATTGTACAAAAGATGATAAAAGACACAGCAATAATTAAAATCTTAATAGTTCCTTGAATAACCCATGGACCTCTAACACTTTTGAAGAAAAAGAAAAATGATGAAGATCAAAGTTTAAAAAAAGTAGAAAGAAATAAACGGAAATAAAAGAATGTGAGAAAGTACACCGAAGAGGAAAAAGAGAGTGGTAAACCAGAAAGCACTAGAAGAGTTTTAGCAAAACCAAGGGAAATATATCAAAATCAGAAAAATAACAAAATAATTACCAAAATAAAAGAATGCGGAAGTAGAAATCGTGTCGCATAAGCAAGAATCTGGAGTATTAAGAAAATAAAACCAAGGGAAATAGGTCAAAATCAGAAAAGTAACAAAAAAGATAACGAAATGAAATAATGTGGAAGTGGAAATCGTGTCACACGAGCGAGAACCAGAAGAATGTGAGAGAGTAGACCGAAGAGGAAATAATCTTGAGAGTGGTAAACCAGAAGGCACTAGAAGTTTTCTACTAAAACCAAGTAAATAGTTAAAAATCAGAAAAATAACAATAAATATACCGAAATAAAAGAACGTGGAAGTAGAAATCGTGTCACACAAGCAAGAACCAGAAGAATGTGAGAGAGTAGACCGAAGAGGAAATAATCTTGAGAGTGGTAAACTAGAAGGCACTAGAAGTGTTCTACCAAAACCAAGGGTAATACCTGTCACATGATATATCATAGTCGGAGACTATAGTATCCGTTACTCACCGCATGAGGAACCTGGAGACAAAAAATCAATCAGAAAATGACAAAAACAATCATATTAATGTGACCTTTTAAAAGATCCGTTAAACGTTTTGACAAAATTAACTTTTATCAAAATGGCACCAAGAGATTTCGTAAGATCTGCAATACGATCCGTCGAACCTTTAGCAAAAATCATTATTTGCTGTGGTACCTACCTATTCTACAGTTGGCAACACTGAAAGAAAGCTATAACTATCATCAGCACAGAAATATTAACGCATAAGGTTTTTAATTTGCCACTTCCCTACAGCCGTTTTCGCTCTAATTTTATTCAATACAGTGTTTTTTACTTAACTTTAATTTCTAAGTGGAGCCGATGCACAGTTACTTTGGAACTTAATGTATCCCATCAGTAACCATCAAATGTAGAATCAGTGAATAAGAAAAATATTGGCTTTTTTAAATAGGTATTGTGGTAGAGTACATTCGAACACGAAAACTCTTCAAGAATCCGCGACACTAGCCACGGGGCCACAACTATTGACACTGAAATAAGAATGAAGACTTATATCACTAATATGAATCTTGTAATCTTAGCTGTCAACAATGAATGCTTGTAACAAAAGCTGTTGGCTGTCAAAAAGTTGGTGCAGCCATATCTTTGGAATCTTAACTAGCTGTAAAAACTGTTGGTTCCAACTGCTCAAATGAAACGAAAGTCAGTAGTTTGCTGTAAGAGTTCTGTAATTTTGCTGATAGAATTCTAAAGTACCAGGTTGTTGATGCATACTCGCCTTTCCTGACCAGGATATAGGAGTTCCAACAGACCCATAACATTTGCTGTTGACTGAGAACATAGCTCCCAAACTACACTGAGAACATCACACTTACCATTTCCATGGTCTGCGCCAGAGAGATGAGGCCTTTTGGGTCTAGGGCTGGTACACTCAGGGGGGCATCTCCTATAGAATTTGATATCCCAGAGCTGACTGGCGTGCAGTCCACCCAGAGAAAGGCGATCCCACGTTGAACGGTCAGCACGAGTTTGTGCCAAGACTTGTCGAACAACTAGATATAATATTTTATATATTAAAAACATTGTTAGCTTTGTGGTGTGGTAATATAACACTCTTTATCATTCATCGTTCACTTTGTGTAAACGACTTAAAAATTTTAAGGTAAGGAGATGAATGATAAGGAGAGTGTTGTTTAACTAGATATAAAATCATTACATTATTTTAAAACCCGATTTATTGCTTTAATCAATGCCAAAACGTCAGTGAAATATAACTTTATTTTTTAAATACATATGTACATATGTAAAAACACATTTGCTCAAGTACGATAGCCTAGAGTGCTGATCATAACATTACGGAGGCGGACAAAAATCTGGTTAGGATCCTTATTTGTTTTTTGTTAAGCTTTAGGCATGGGTGGCCAACATTTTCAGTAGCCGGGCCAGATTTTAGAAATGAGATTTCTTACCGGGCCGTAAAACATAATTATATTATTTAAACATACTTATTAGGTACTATTCAAACTTATTTGCATGTTTAGCCTCGTAATGCTGTTTAATGTTATACTTTTTCAAGATAGAAACAGAATCATTGCATATCAGGCATGTTGGCTTTGTTTTAAATTCCATCTGTCTTAAAAACTTCTCAGTTCTTCTGTTACTCTTCTCTTCTTTAATCCAACGTCTTTACTACTTGACGCCATTATGGGTCTTGAAATTATCAGGATAGTGAAATACTCCCATATATGGGATATGATACAAACTCCGCACGATGGAATGTTCTTTGGGTGATTTTGTGTACACTTAAGGAAAATTATGTGTGATTTGCTCCGCGGGCCGCAAGTAGACACCCGGCGGGCCGCATGCGGCCCACGGGCCGCGGGTTGGCTACCCTTGCTTTAGAGCTTCTGTGGTGAATTTCCACGAGTACACCGAAATCAATTCCTTGGCTAAGGAGATACCCGGTTCGTTTCTTGGTCAATCGGTCCATTCCCACTCACCGGAGCGTCATTGAAGGTGACCTCCTGCATGCCCTGGGGGCCCACCATGCCCAGGGTGAGGGCCTTGCTGCGGGGCTCCAGCGCCACCCGCAGCTGGGGGCGCCCGGCCGAGTCCCGCGCCGCTATCAGCTGCCAGGGGCTGCGGCCCGCCGGGGGCCGGCGAGCCCGGAACGTGCACACGAGCGAGAAGTCGGACGGCAGGCCTTGCGGGAACACCTCGCTGAAATCAAGTTGCGACTGCTTAAACTACCAACAAACTTTTTCTTCCTTACATCGTTCCAAGCTCTCTAAAATTGACATATCGCTCACTCCTTTCAAGAACGTCATAAATCAAAAATCGACAATTTTCAGTTGTGCATGTTTTCGGAATGCCCAGAAAATTTACTATATCCCAGAAAAAAAGGCGTATTTTCACTTAATATTTACCCGCTACAGGGCAGAAAATGTTGTTTTGCATTTTGAAGAAAGGGTATTGTTTAATTATTTTTTTTAAATATATTAAATATTTTTCTAATGGAGAAAAAACCTTCATGTTTTACCCAAAAAGATCTGTTGCACAGTAAAAAGTTCAATAAGTGGCTTAATTTTTAATACATTGTGTTATATTTTTAAACTTTAAAAACGTTCTCCTGAAAAATCAAGTTTTTTTTATTTAAGATGTTCTTATGATTTAGGAGTGAGTATCACTCAATATTTTTCTATATTTTGCATCCTCCCTTATTCGTCTTCCAAAGCATACTGAGAAGTCTCACTTTTTTTTTAATACTCATCTGCCTTTTCTTTATTTTTTTATTTTTCTTTCTTTTCTCTCTCTGATACAAAGATGATATAGGACAACGCATCGGATTGACGGGGTGTTCACTTCGAAATTTCGCTTTTTTTTCATTTTATTTATTTCTTAAACAATATATGTATATGACACATACATACATACATACATTTGTTAGTTTAAATTTTTTTAAATGCGGAGACCCACCAAGCCAACCCACCTTATGTATCTTATCTGTGGACTTCTTTTTACATACAGCGATCCATGGAAAGATCCATGCTTGGGGGATAAAATAAGAATTGAAGAAATCAGGAATAGAACCAAAATAGAGAAAAACATGAATCGCGTATCAAGACTCAAGTGGCAATGGGCAGGATATGTTGCGAGACAGGATCTCATAAGATAGACCCCAAAAATTTGAGATGGAGACCTTGGAAAAATAAAACAGGCGTGGGAAAACCTCAAAAAAAAGTCCGAAGACGTAGCCGCTATGGAGGGTAGAAACTGCCTTTTTTTAGATGGGAATTGCATTTATTATTTACCTTCCTTATTATGTACAAGGTTTATAGATCATTTAGTGGATTTTTGTTTCTCCTAGCTAATTAAATATGTTTTTATTTGAATCTGTGTTGGGAACAGGGGGGATAATCTAGTGTGGGCCAATCAGGAACTTGTCAGCATTTGCCCATTGCTGGGAGGAAACTACGTTGCACTCCTCAGGAGAAGGCGGACTATTGACTGTCATCAGCAGACCTTCCGTTCCACTAAAAGAGGGTTCGGCATTTTGTGTCCTACTTTGGTTTATGTTACCAATATCCTTTACTATTTTTATCATGTATGTTACCACCTCTCGTGATAGTTCCTTATGAACTTATGATGTCGGATAGGTCCTCACCCAGACTACTGCATCGCGCCTCCAGCTGTTGTCTTTGAAAGCTGAAAAGGTATAAACTGCCTCCAAACAGCAACTGACCGTAGATAATGAAAGAATACGGAAGAGGCCTATGTCCAGCAGTAGATTACAGAAGGACAGGGAAAAAGAAGACGAAGGTATAGCGGAAACAGGTTTTGGCATTGACGAATGAGTGATCCCCACATTACCTGGTGATCTGTGTGAGGTTGGAGTTCCTGTCCAACCGGAAGGCGGTCTGCAGGCGACTGGACCCCCTGACTCTGGACACTCCCGGGTAGCGAGCCCTGGCTCCGGGCAGGTCCAGCCCGAACTGGCGGATTAGGTCCAGGCTGTGCAGGTCGGTGTCGCAGGGGCGCTTATTCTCGCGGACCATGAGCTCTGTACAAACGAAAAAAATCATGATAACTTTGTACAATAATTCAATGTTCAGATGATATACGAATTTGTGGTCTTTGGGCAATGCCTGAAACGGTAAACGTGAAATTTTTGTAGTAGAAGCCTGAAACTGCAAACATAACATTTTTTTACAGTAGAAGTCTGAATCTGCAAACATGACATTTTTACATTAGAAGTCTGAAACTGCAAACATGACATTTTTACAGTAGAAGTCTGAAACTGCAAATATGACATTTCTCACAGTAGAAGCCTGAAATTGCAAACATGACATTTTTACAGTAGAAGTCTGAAACTGCAAACATGACATTTTTACAGTAGAAGACTGAAACTGCAAACATGACATTTTCACAATAGAAGTCTGAAACTGCAAATATGACATTTCTCACAAGAGAAGTCTGAAACTGCAAACATGATTTTTTTTACAGTAGAAGCTTGAAACTGCAAATATGAATTTTTACAGTAGATGAATGTCCAAGCTATTTTTTTGATGCCAAAAAAATGTAATAAAAATCGAATTACATATGAGACCTCCATGAAAAAGGGAACTTTTTTCCTTTTTCAAAAATTTTAGTAGTGTAGTTGTCAATCATGGGTAGAATGATGAATGTTGCACGTGTGTGTAAAGTGATCACTCAACCAGCCTATGAAGGGTCATAAGCCCATTAAATACCCAGACTTCCGTATTCTTCGTCATCTACGTTGAGATATCAAAAAATGTAACAGAAAGCAAAGTACATATCGCTCACTCCTTTCAAGAACGTCATAAATCAAAAATCGTAAATTTTCAGTTGTGCATGTTTTTGGAATGCCCAGAAAATGTACTATATCCCAGCAAAGAGACATATTTTAACTTAATATTTACCCGCTACAGGGCAGAAAATGTTGTTTTTGCATTTTGAAGAAAATGTATTGTTTACATTTTTTTTTTTAATCTATTAATTATTTTTCAAATGGAGAAAAAATCTTCAGGTTTTACCTAAAAAGATCTGTTGCACAGTAAAAAGTTCAATAAGTGGCTTGATATTTATCTTTAATACATTGTGTTATATTTTTAAACTTTAAAAACGTTCTCCTGAAAAATCAAGTTTTTTTGATTTATGACTTTCTTGAAAGGAGTGAGCGATATGGAACTCCCATTAACAAGCAAAAAGAATACATCGCTTGCGAGCCAATTGTTGAGTCTGACGCTCTCTGAAGCCAACAGGAACAAGTAGGTAGATAGGTAGATATCCTTCATCTTGCTAGTAAAGTACACCTCCTATATGACACTGGGCTCCTGGATGGCTCTCCCCTTCTCGATTTATCTGTAAATTGTTCAAGTTGATGGCGTGTGGTGTGGCTTTTGTTGTCGTGTTGTGGTTGTCAATTTTGATTGCGTGCCATGTTTATCTCATTTGTTTGTAATAATAACTATTCTTATTTTTTTAATTTTTGGGAATCTGAGCCCACCATCCACCCGCAGCAGTTATAGAGTCCTGAGGGACTCTCTGTCAGCTGCACAAAGAGGAAAATCTTCAAAATATTTCTGAAGAAATAAATATTGCTCTATTCAATTAATGAGGGGGGAGGAGGATGTACGGACAGAGGCCGACACTTCATCCCCACCCCTCGGGATCCCCTCAAACTATTATTATTATTATTTTATTCCAGCTTGATAATATGGTGGGTGCAATACCTAAGAGCCATATGTTATATAATACATGGAATAAAATACAAAATTAAAAGAATAACACACAAACAAGGAGACACAACGTTTTGAGTATATATTTTTTTTTTGTTCACAACATGTATGTAGCATGGATGTCTTATTTGAATATCACATATCGCTCACTCCTTTCAAGAACGTCATAAATCAAAAATCGAAAATTTTCAGTTATGCATGTTTTCGAAATGCCAAGAAAATGTACTATATCCCAGCAAAAGCGGCATATTTTTAACTTAATATTTACCCGCTACAGGGCCGAAAGTGTTGTTTTTGCATTTTGAAGAAAAGGTATCGTTTAATTATTTTTTTTTAATAAACTAGTTATTTTTCAAATGGAGAAAAAATCATGTTTAATCTAAAAAAATCTGTTGCACAGTAAAAAGTTCAATAAGTGGGTTGATATTTATTTTTAATATATTTCATTATATTTTTAAACTTTTAAAAACGATCTCCTGAAGAAAAAAAAATTATAAATATATAACGTTGTTGAAAGGAGTGAGCGACATGTGTCTTATAAGAATATCACATGTTAGGCTATTATGAAAAACACATGTTTATCTTATATGAATGTCACATGTTTAACTTATGAATATCACATAATATGTGTCCTATAAGAACATCACATGTATGGCTTATATGAATGTCCCGTGTACGACTTATATGAATGTCAGATGTATTTCTTATATGAATATCACAATTGTGTCTCGTTTATATGATAACGTATATATCGCTCACTCCTTTCAAGAACGTCATAAATAAAAACTTGATTTTTCAGGAGAAGGTTTTAAAGTTTAAAAATATAATAAAATGTATCAAAAATAAATATCAAGCCACTTATTGAACTTTTTACTGTGTAACAGATCTTTTTCGGTAAAACCTGAAGGTTTTTTCTCCATTTGAAAAATATTTAGTATATTTAATAAAAAATATTAAACAATACCTTTTCTTCAAAATGCAAAAACAACACTTTTTGCCCTGTAGCGGGTAAATATTAATTTTAAAATATGCCGCTTTTGCTGGGATATAGTGCCTTTTCTGGACATTCCGGAAACACGCACAACTGAAAATTGACTTTTGATATCTGACGTCGTTGAAAGGAGTGAGCGATGTGTGACTTACATGAATGTCACAATTATGTCTTGTTTATATGATAACGTATATTTGTACTTACGTCCACCGACATTAGTGAAACAGATTAGGATGAGCGATGCCGGTAATATGAACTTCTGTGCCATGGCGTTCAAACTCTGCTCCAAACTTCCAAATCTGGAAACAAAAGAAATTTTTAATATCTTTTTTTCATATTATTTTTTGACATCTCATCAAAGATGAAGAAGAATATGGAAGTCTGGGCATTTACGGGGCTGACGACCGTCATAGGCTGGTTTAAGTGATCACTTTACACACGTGTAACATTCACCAATTCTACCCATTATTGACAACCACACTGCTCAAATTCTTGGAAGTTCTTTATATATGAACCAATTTAGAAACCTTGTTCTTGAATCACTAGAACTTCACTAGAGACATCTATTGGTGAGATGTAAAGAAGCTTTTTTATTATCTTTTTTTCAATTCATTCTTTCATAATTTGGATTAAACCTTAGGGCAAAGGATCGCCCCTAGAGGCGACGGATCAAGAAAACATATTATAGGTGTCTCAACAGCGACAAAGCTTCTAATTTTATGCGAAGGATGATAAATTAATTCATAAAATGTGTAAGGTGATCTACTCTATAATATTCTAAATTCTATTCTATCTTAATATTTGGGTCATCTATGTTGCATTCATTTTAGAAAATTGTATGCATGCAGTCCGCCTCCGCCTCCGTAGTGTAATGGTCAGCACGCTCGTCTACCGTTCTGGAGGTCCCGGGTTCGATTCCCAAGGGGGGTAAAATAAATATAAGTGATTTTTTCAGTGTCGTATTTATTCAATATTACCCTGGACTGGTACCTGAAGTGGAGGGCTGATCACCTTTCCTTCATGTGTAAACGATCAAGATAACACTGCGTTTATATGTTGCAGTGCCCTATGCACCATTGGGGTGCGGATAAAGGTTTTATATACATAATATATAGATATATATATATACATACATATATATACATATATATATATATATATATATATATATATATATATATATATATATATATATATATATATATATATATATATATATATATATATAATATATATATATATATATATACATATATATATATATATATATATATATATATATATATATATATATAAATATATATATATATATATATATATATATATATATATATATATACATATACATATATATATATATATATATATATATATATATATATATATATATATATATATATATATATATATATATATATATATATATATATATATATATATATATATATATATATATATATATATATATATATATATACATACATATATATATATATATATATATATATATATATATATATATATATATATATATATATATATATATATATGTGTGTGTGTGTGTGGGTGTGTGTGTGTGTGTGCGTGTGTGTTATATAAAAGTAAGTCAGAAAAATCCCCATGATATTACTAAATCAAATATCTCAAAACAAATTGGCAAACATTTACATTGTAATAGGGTTACACTAGAGGTAATCCGAATCGTTTGCATAGCACCATTACACACTTGTGCCTGCCGACTAATGGCATCCTTAGCACTCGCGTCGGTGCAGCGCGGGGCATCGGGACATGGGGACATGGGGACAGCGGGCATCAGAGTCAATTGAGAACGTCAAAGAAATTAGCTAAGTGCCGTTTATCGGCCTGCAAATCTCAACGCCCTAACTAAACGCGGCTAATACATTGATTGGATGAAGAGTCGATTATTTATGCCATA